>NC_089873.1:178050000-178072500 GCF_040182565.1 Anser cygnoides
TAGGGTGCAGGGAAGAAAGGAACTGAATCAACGGTTTGCTGCTGTTTTACTAGTTTTTATAGTACTGCAAAGAGTATACCTTGGGAGACCGTGTGTACTGTGAAGTACAGAAAGGAAATGGCTGAATTTGGAAGGAAAATAACTGGGATGATGGTGTTAACCTCATAAATTTTAAAATTAAGGGACCTATAGCTTTGACCTTTAATTACAAGAAAGCAAAGAGAATCTACACACCTTTAATTATCAAAATAGCTGTGAACTAACTGATTTTTTCCTACTGGAAACAAAGTTGAACAGTCCTCATCAAAATTTTCAGTGTATTTACCAGATATATTTACTTGGAGTTGAACTGCACAGGCTGTACTTGGCTTAGGGTAGATTGGAATAAATAAGAAAGAATGAAAATAATAAACTTTGTTGGGAATATATGTCCTCTATTAATAAAGATATGCACTGTATGGATAAGACCAAAGAAATATATGTGCAAGTTTCTTGAAATTAAGTGTAAGAGAAGCAAGGAGGGAGTGAAAGTTACTGTGACCATCCAAGTGGCTCAGTATTAATGTATAACTTATGAGTGCAATTGAGCATATGAATAGGCTGAACCTTCTATCATTAGATCAAAGATGGGCTGCTCTATTCAGTCAATCACACTACTTCTGTACTATGTGTCTATGATAAAAGGTTTAGTAGTATCAGGAAAAATCCTTCACTGTATCAGTAGTATTAGTAACTAAAGTTTCCACTGTGACCAGCAGGGGTGTGGGGGGAGGACATAAAAAAAAAAAAAAAAGTGTTATTTAACAGCTGCTATAGAGTCAGAGAGCAGGTTCAGTGCTACAAATGTGTTATTTGAGTGATATTTGTTCTGTACATGATGCGTATTTATATTTTGAGGTTATGAAACTATGTATGAAATGGAAAAATATCCGTTACCCTGTGCACGATGAATTGTTTAGTGTATGCTGGTCATGGAACTCTTTACTTTCTCATAGACGAGCCTGAAATTTTTCCCAGAATGATGTCTCTCAAAGATGTAACTTTGTCTGACAGTGATGAACTTCAAGGAAAGAGTGGGATATAGCTTCCCTGTGTAAAGCACATTTGGGATCCTCCATCCTCTTGAGAGATTTTTGATTTTCTCTTGCTCTACAGTTCTGAGGAAGAAAAAAAAAAAAAAAAAGTCTAATGTTATAGAGTTTTATGACTGCAATAGATAATGGTTCATCTTTATATCTGTCCAAGTGTATAATTCTGCTGGTTTTCTAGCAATGGGCCAGTTTGATCATTTGTTCCATCAGTGCATGATAAATATCTTTCCAGCGAAGTTCAGAAGTTAATTGAGAGTGGAGAAAAGAGTCAGATAAAGGCAAAATTAATAATTTTAAGGTTTCCTTACATTTTACACCTGCACTGCCAACTTTTACCCTTGTTATTTTAATATATATATATATAAATAGTTTTAAAAAATAAATGTAGTGGTTTTCCTCCTTCATATTAATGAATAAATAACAGTGCTATAAGCCTTATCTCTTTCCTGAGTACGCTTTTTAAAAAAAATAATAATTATATTTTCATTATTTTAATGTCATGAAGAAATAAAAACGTGAAAAGTACTTGAAATTCCCTCTGAAGACATTCCTGTTTGGTCAGTTTAATACTAGGGAATGACGGATTTCGCAGTAAGTGAAAAGTCTAAACATTTTATTTCTAACTAAACATTTTATTTCTTGAATTCCATGCTACTTGAGGTCTTTATTCAAAAAAAAAATCTTTTTTTTTTCTTTGCATGAAGAAACTTCCTTCATTTTTTCCTAAGAGCCTTCCTACTGTGAAAGGAAATATGGCCTTTTTACTTCTGATTCCAGAGATCTAAATTAAGTTGTTGGTTCCCATGTTAGTTACGTACTCCATTCAGGCATCTAAGATTCTAATGCAGTCTAATTAGGAGTGCTGATGTAGTCTGGAGAGCTATTCAGCACTCCCTGAAATAAGACAAATGTTTTGTGAGAGTAAAAACTTTCTAGAATAGATCAATTTTATCAGGCTCTGTTCAGTCACTTATATGTCAGTACCACATCTATCTAGTAAGTCTGTACTATCTGGAGACAAATCATGTAATTGCAGTAATTTCCCTGATCAATAAAGGTTGTATAATTCTGAATAGTAATTTCTACCCAAACAGTGTCCCAGATATTTTTAAAAATAAGGTTCAGAACTTGGAAACAAAACAA
Source organism: Anser cygnoides (assembly GCF_040182565.1). Lineage (NCBI taxonomy): Eukaryota > Metazoa > Chordata > Aves > Anseriformes > Anatidae > Anser > Anser cygnoides. The sequence goes on from NC_089873.1 coordinate 178,052,235, forward strand.
AACAAACAACAAAACAGGAATAGTACAGCTCTCAGTGATGGCGTGAATTTGTCAAAAGCACTGAACCCCTGCAAGCCTTCTACTGAATAGTCTTATTAGACAACTCCAAAGCCAGTATGCTAACCATGAAGAAATATCAGGGACTTAGAGTCCTCTGTTTTCTACTTTTGTAAAGTATTCCAGCCCTCATGCTGTTTCTTAGACCAGAGTCCAAAATTCTGCAGTATGCTTCTCCCACATATTCTTTAAATAATTGAAATTTGATTATTCCTATCAAGATGAACATTTTTGCAAGTCTAATCACTAGAACTGGTTTCTCTAGTCCAATGTAGACGTGTGTTTTAGTACATTTTCACATATTAGGTATGGACTAGAAGCTCCTCCTTTCCCTCTCCTAGCAAGTCCTTTAACGGTGATTGATTCACAGACTTCGCTTATCAGATGTTATGAGACAAAGGTATTCCCAAGTGTGTGCTAGAGAGGGGAAGGGGAAGGGGAAGGGGAAGGGGAAGGGGAAGGGGAAGGGGAAGGGGAAGGGGAAGGGGAAGGGGAAGGGGAAGGGGAAGGGGAAGGGGAAGGGGAAGGGGAAGGGGGGGGAGGGGGGAGGGGGGAGGGGGGGGGAGGGGGAGGGCATAACTTAGCATAATTTAGCTGATCTCTTGGGCTGGGCAGGGTGGAGCAGGGCGTGGCAGGGCGTGGCAGGGCAGTAACACAAGGAGGAATGAATAGGCACAAAACAGACAGATTAAGACCAGAGTATCTCTGGGCAGAAGAATATCTAGGACAAATTATTTCTTGAAAGTCATTCTTCTCAGTAACATATTTGGAGGTTATAGCACCAGATTTATATGGAAAATATGTGTTAAATATGAGGACTACCTAAAAATGTTATTTTAAGCATTTGTCAAATTCAGACAATTCCTAACAATATTTAAGAATATAAATAGCCACTCAGCCCCTTAGATCATGAGAAGGAACATTAAATGGTCATGCACTGCAGATGTCATGCACCTGCTTGTGGTGGAAGTTATATTCATGTCCCAAATTTCTGAGGACTAACAAAATAGGAGATTATTATAAAGGTGGATATGTCAGTTGACTCCATTCAAATTCCAATTCATTTAGTTTGCAGCCTAGATTTTCCGTGAGGCATGTAGTATATTTTAAATTTTCTTCTTGGGTGGGCTTCATTGCACTTAATTTAAACCATCCAAACAGCAGATATCCCATCTAATGTAGTCTCTAAGAACACTACTGAACTGCCCACATGTAGATGCCTGATATCATTTCTGGTATCTTAGGAGTCTGATGTCTTACAAAGGAATTCTTCATCTGTTCCCTGAAGGTTTTCTAAATACCTTATAGTAGTGGTCCAGACAACTTTGATTGGACAGATGAATTCAACTCTCTAAATACTGAACACAAAATTAATTGGAAGAAAGAGATATCCATATGCAGTCACCCTGCCTGTATCACAGTACAGGATCTTATAAAGGTATGTGCTGCTCACTGCTGATGACAAAAGCATCTGGATTAAGAACTCAGACTAGATGACCAATATTTAGAAAGCCAAAATTAGATGAGAGGATTACCAGAGCAATTGTGAAATGTTGCTGACTGTGTATACATGGGTTCCACATTTCTAAAATGAAACTCATGAAAAGTTGAAGGTCAGGCTTTATTCTTGCTGGCCTGTAATAACACTTCTCCATTGAATTGTTATGACATTTTTTTTCACACTGTTATCTGTTCCCAGTGTATCTGCTAATACTGTTATTTTCCAAACCTCAGACAGACATTATTCCAAACTGGCTCTTGTAATACAGATCTTGGAGATCTCTGTTCCCTAACAGAAGTGATGATGAAGCTACCTGAGAGCCTTTAGGCTTTCAAAAAAATAACGTAGGCTTAAATATTATGTACAAAATTTCCACGTGACATGGCTATTTAGTAGTTTATAAAGATCTCTTATTTATTGTTATTTCTGTTTAAAGTGTTGCATTTCTCAATGTTTATTCTCAAGCACTATTTAATTATACTACAAATAATACTATTAGCTTAACATTATTAAAATAGGCTTGGAACTACCAAAGTGAATATTTCTTACCTTTATCTTGTATGCCTTAGTGTATTTCACTCTTTACTATTAGCCTCAGAAGGCTTCCCAAATATCTGATATTGTTTCACTTCTTCCTCTGCATTTTATTTATAATTTTTCATAACAAAAATGATGTTTTGCTCTCTCTCTCTTTTAATTCATATTTTGAAACTGAGTTAAGATTGTATATTATGCTACTGTTCAGAAATTGTAAAATAGTAATAAGTATAGCATACAGTAAAACACATCTGACAATGCAACCATGGTTTTGATTAAATAAATTTTACATATTTTTATTGTCCTTTGTTCTCTTGCTTATTTTTGACAAATCAGTCACAATACCAAAGGTCCATTACTTTTTGTAGAATTTCTAATTTAAAAAGTAGTTTGGGGGTGAAAAAAAAATCTATTTTTCTTTTTATGAATGAACTTATTAAAAAAGGTAATAATTCAAAGGATTAAGGCAGATAGCCCTTTTACAACTGCAAATCTCACAGATTTTTTTTTTCTTGGTCTTTTCTTACCTAATGGCATATGTTTCCAGGAGCTATAATATCTGAATATTTTAGCTATTCTTTACTTTTAGTCAGAGTTGTGAGATTTGCCCTTGGTTAGTAAAATAACAAATTGAAAGTTGGGTGAGCAAAGGATAGCAAAGATCTAGTCCTCATTGATCCATACCAAGAGGAACACTGAAACAGGCAATCTAGTACTTTTTATACTCTAGTTCCACTACATTTAAACTGGGATTCTTTCTTTTTATTTATTTATGAGGATACATTGTAACATGTAACCATCTGCTATTTGAAATCCAGCTTTGCCTGATAATTTTCTGGTGTCAATGTCTCTGGATGGTATACTGAATTATAGGAGATCTGAAGTATGGAGATTTAACAACTCTCTAATTAAAGCTGCAGCATTTGTGCAACAGTTGAATACTATTTCAGAATAAATTAATATCAATAAAAACTAAGAAACTAGCCTGGGTGTTTTGTGGAAAGCTGCCAAAGCAGTCACGAGGGTAGAATAATTTGCTTAGCTGCAGCAGCAGTACAAAAAGTATATCTTGAGTACCAGTGTAAATTAGAAAAGGAAGTTAATGAGAAGAAAAAAGCAACATAAAAAGCAGGTACCCTAGGACCCTCCAAGTTTTGATTAAACAGAGGGAAACTAAATGCTTTGTGGTGAATAACACAATGTGTTAAAGCTTAATGAACAAATGTACTATGAAAAGGGGAATAAATCCAACGAATTATTTGCATAAAGAAAGGAAAACTTTTTTTTTTCTTTCAATCTGAAAAACAAGAAACATCACAGGAGCTCGTAATCCAAGAACCATAATGAGATTTCTTGCCTTTTTTTTTATAAAACAGATTTATCCCAGCTAAATATGGGTCACAAGGAGATACTCGTCTTCTTATCTGAAATTCAATTGCCACGGATTAAAGAAAAAAGTAAGATGAAGTTGGTTCTTCTGGGATCAGAAGTTAACAACAAGCCATTAAAGGTTCTTCTCTCATGAAAAACAACAGACCAGATGGAATCACTGTTATTAAAAAGTTGTCTCTGTTTCTGTTTGTGTGATTAAGAGAGCTTTTATTTATTTGACTTCATCCTCCCTTATATAAAGAGAAGTATTAAAATCCGTAGAGGGGAAAAAAGATTATGTATCATATATTGTTTAGCTTTGGTACAAAAATAAAAAAAAATAAAATCTCATATTAAGTTGATAGCCATTTTCCCTGTTACGTCATTTATCATTCAGTGAGAGATAAGCATCTTTCTCAATACAGATATCAGGACTTGTTGCTATTACATTAATTGTTACAGAAGCATAATTACAAAGGACTGTGAATGCAGTGTTCCACAGCATCCTTTGTTCAATACCATAGCTGAACTATGTTGCAGTTTTGACACAATGAGGAAATGGAGAAAAAAGTGGAAAATAAAACTTAGGGGAGAAAGAGAGAGAGGAAAGTGGTATATGTCATGTATTAAACTATTAAAAATACAAAGAAATCTAAATTTAAAGGTTAGATCAAAGGACATTTTAAAGAAAAAAAGATCTATAGTGTGGTTTTCATCGAGTAAAGTTCTCCCCAGAAGTCAAAGGCTTTGAGGGACTTCTAACATTTCAAGATCTGGTACTCTTAAGGGAATTGCTGCAAAGTTAAGTATAAAGTTACACTTCTAGAACTTGTCATTGTAGATTTAAATAATGTCCTTGTTAATTGTTTGGAAAACTGCACTCAGTTTATGGTAATTGCAGGGAGTGTTTTGTGAGCACAGAACTGCAGATGAAACAATTTATTTGAAGATGTATTTCACTTTCATATGTCCATCAGAGCCTATTGTTGAGAATCCAGACTTAAGGCAAAGGAGATTTGAAGTTTCACAAGGGTTACCTGTCCCCACAGATAATGTGTATTATCCAGACGATGTGTAGGAACTGCACACACATGAAGTGAGTGGTTCATAAGAGACTGCTGAATTAAACCTGGCAGTTGGATTCACTTTAGTTGTCAGTGATCCAGCTCCTGCAGATTCAATTAGAGCTTGGGTTCAATTAACCAGAACTTCCATGTGAGCCTCCCATGTTCTCAGAGCAGAATCTGATTGCCTTCCTGAGCTAGTCTTCACAGGCATGTAAAAGTCACGTCTGGCAGCAAAACTAAATAATTTGACAGGGCAAACAAGACCTTAGTTATTTCATAAGGGAAGTCAGAAGTGTAGTTGAGAGAGTTCAGAGCCCACACACAATGTGTATAGACTCATCTGAGCTCAGCGTTGGCATACAGAATATCTGGCATCTAAGGTCAGATGCAAATAGCACAGCAACATCACTTACCTAATTGTTTTTGGGTCATACTGAGCCAAGTACCCATCTGGAGAGAGGGAGGAAAATAGAGGCCTTGTTTAATCATGCAGCTAAGTGTTACTAACACAGGCTAAAACAGTACTAAAATATAGATAGCAGTAACCTTATTAGCCACTGAAATTGTTCTGAATAGAGTAAACTATATTGATTATTAATGTTCACAGGAGTCAATGCCCTTTGTTACATAGAATAGAACTCAGGGAGAAGAGTATTAAACAATAATTGTTGGTCTGACACATCCAGAAAATAGTGTTTTGTCTTTCCCAACTCAAACACTTCCTAGCAACAGTGACTGAAACATATTAATCACAGGGACCAGTTCTACCTCTCTATCCTTCCTTACTGACTTATTTCTCTCACAAACTCTACTTGAGAGACTTCAGTTGGATGTATTAGTTTGAGTGTATTGTATTTGCTACAAAGGAATACTGTTATGGGTAGCTAACCTGGAACTGAAAGTAGGGAAAAATACAGTCTTCAAGCTATTCCAGTCTTTAATTACAGTTAGAATTTATATCACTTAAATGAGATATAACACAATATAATAATAATAATAAATCTCTTTAAAAATAATAGAAAGAAAAAACATTTTAGAGATTTTTGTATTCTATTGCTAAGGCTGAGCTAATTTTTCTACTTAAAGAAAGAACTCATATTTTTCAGTGTATGAAGATTGCACGTTGCACTGTAATTTTCCTTTTTATCTCTGGATATCAAAATGTGACTTCTGACTGTATTTTAACTGGAACACTGTTTCCGCAAAATGTTAGGCATGAAACTGAAGATTATGGGTATTTTAAAGAACAGCTCTGTCTTATCAAAATAAGTATCCCTTGTATTTGGGAGAAAGTGAAAAAACACAGATGCTAACAGGCAAAATGCCAGTCAAAGCACATAACCACATATCACATTGCTAGAGGTTGTCATATACATTTTAGTCCAAGGTACAATTGAATTTCCCAACATATATATTCACCATATGTGGTAAATATTGTAGGATCTTCTTCCTGGAAATGATGACAACACTGGATGACCATTGGGGGGTTTACAGAATGATGAAAATCTCATCTGCTAGCAAGTCAAGAGCTGCCAGAAACATTCAGGTGGCAATCATATGTTCAAGTCATTTCATACCACAATACTTTCACAGAATTCTTAAGGAGTAGATGTCTTTAACATTCAAGATCCCTCAATAGGCATAATGTTATCATCTTACAAGTCATACTTCTGAAAGACTAAAAAAAGATCATATAATTCTATTGTTATTTTTAGAGTAATATTACAGTATACTGCTAGTCATAATTCCTATTATGAATATGACAGACTAAATTTTCTATCACACTAGCAGCCAAATCAGAAGTATAAATGCAACAATATGCCTTTGTAAATTGTTTTCTAAAGAGAATTAAATTATTGCATTTTTTGTTTTTGTTTATTGTTTTGTTTCTAATAACAGGATTGTGCATATATGATAAATATCAATGGTTTTGTCTTTAGTTTAATTAAACATATTGTTTTCTGTGGATATTATGTTGGTTAACATATGCTCCATTCATTGCAAAACAATTAAGAGACAAAACGTTCTGTAACTGAAACAATCAACTGAAAATCATACATCTGAAACAGCAGATAATTGAGTTTTGATAAATAACATTTGTAAAAATAGAAGACTAGAAAATAATTTCAGTGTTTCATGTAGAGGGAGAAATCAAAGATTTTTTTTTTCTTTCCTACAGTTTTCCACCATTTAAATAGACCACATTCACATGTCACAGCTATGAAAATGTCAACCATGTCACATAGCTATAAAATGAAAATGATGTTATCTTCTTAAGAAAATATCGTATCCAGAAATTAACTAATTTTAAAAGCATAATGGGCAAACTTTATAGCTGACTGCTTTTATAAATCTGAAAAACTTTTAAGGGAAAAGATGACATCCTCGCAGTGTAAACTAGGAATCTACCAGTGCATTTATACCAATTCAGAATATGTATTTCCTCCTTGCTCAACTTCATTCTGCCTGGCCTTTCAGAAACATGAAGAAATTTACTTTCAAGAGTCTAAGGTAACTTAAGTGTTAGTTTCTGCGTTAATAATTATACTGTAAAAAAAGAAATGAAAAAAATTTTTACTGGGTAGGTATGTATTTTCTGTTTTCAAGTAAATATCATAATTGAGTTTTATTTGAATATTTCCAGTTTTCGTTGATATAAATTCATTAATCTGAAAAGGATTTAAAAAAAAAAAAAAATTTACTAAAATACTAAAATCTGATTTGATGTATCTCCCTTTCTCCCTTTAAACTTTGTAAGGAAGAAAAGTAAAACAGTACCCCCCCCCCCAGCCCCAATAAAAATAAAAATAATAATAATAATAATAATAATAATAATAATAATAATAATAAAAAGGATTACTTTGTATTACTATTCTAATAAATTTTGGTATACCCATTCAACCAAATTAAGGAAAGGAGAGGTGGAATATATAGATCAGCAAAATAGCTGAAGATGCAGAATATTCTAATACTAACTTTTCTAGTGCTTTATTATTATTTCTACTTAACATTTCTACTGCCTTTCTGAAGGGAGAGAAAGGAAAATAGGGTTGGGTAGAAACAAGATGATAGACTACAAACAGTCCTGTACCTGTAGTTAATAAATGTTTTGATTCAGAGTGTGTATTAGAGAGAATAGGAAAAGATTATCTGCTTTGAAGTAAGAGGACAGAGACCATGGAAGACAAATGGTTGTCCACAGACAAATATGACTTACTTAGCTATTATCTTAATATCTCCCAATATTACAGATAAATTCCAGTAGGTATTTAGAACTCTTGGACTTTGAGTTATGGGAGGAGAAGGCATAATGTAATTTTTCATAAGTGAAGGGGAATTTTACCATTCACTTACCTAAGAGCAAGGGCTTGGTCCAAACTGCAAATGTTCACTGAAACAGAACAAGGTTGTCTGCCAGTAGAATCCAGTGCTGTCAGTGTTTATAACTCCAGTTAATATTTGTGACTGAATGAGGGATTTACTCGGTGTGGAATTTTCTGACCTGACACATTCATTGTTCTATGAGAATCATGCTGCTCAGCATCAGTCACCTTGCATACTTCACCTGACAAAGCCTAGTGGGATGCTTCACAACAAGAAGCCAGACTGGTAAATTTACAGTAATCGTCCCTGAAGAGAAAAAAGTGTGTTTAACGTTGTTGCTGTTGCTGGCTTTTTGTTTGTTTGTTTGTTTGTTTTGAAGGTGTTTATTCTTTCTTTATTTTTTTTTCTGTCTTTCTTTCTTTGATTGTTTCTAGGTTTTGCTTTAGAGAAAACGGTATCAGGTGGCTGAGCCCTAAAACACATAATATGTATTTCATTACCCCAGCAGGGTCTCCGTAAAGTACTGTACTTCCTTGGAGTAAAATGCATGAATAAATCCCACAATGTTTTCTGAAGCTCAGGAAAAGCATGTCTGCAACACTTTTGCCTGGAAAGGTTCAGCATAGCCTGCTCTCTACAGGTGGGAGCTACTCTAAGCCAGAGCAACATAAACGTAGTGCACTTTCACTGGTGTAGAAGGGGAACAGTCTTCCTTAAATAAGGTTTCACAATATTTTCAATATGATAAAAATGCTAGAAAAAGGTTTTGTCCAGTTCTACTCTGATTCATTCCCCTTCTCTGTTACAGACCTGATCACTCAATTTCTGTCAGATATAGCTTGTTCTGGACTTTTCAGAGCTAGTTTTTATGTTAATAGAAAGTTAAAAATCAATGTTGTTTAATAATTAATTGAAGAAAGAGTGAAAGAAAGAAAGAGTGAAAGAAAGAGTGAAAGAAAAAGAGAGAGAGAGAGAAAGAGAGAGAGAAAGAAAGAAAAAGAAAAAGAAAGAAAGAAAAAGAAAGAAAGAAAGAAAGAAAGAAAGAAAGAAAGAAAGAAAGAAAGAAAGAAAGGGTAAGAAAGAAAGAAAGAAAAAGAAAGAAAGAAAGAAAGAAAGAAAGAAAGAAAGAAAGAAAGAAAGAAAGAAAGAAAGAAAGAAAGAAAGAAAGAAAGAAAGAAAGAAAGAAAGAAAGAAAGAAAGAAAGAAAAAGAAAGAAAGAAAGAAAGAAGGAAGGAAGGAAGGAAGGAAGGAAAGAAAGGAAGGAAAGAAAAGAAAAAGAAAGAAAGAAAGAAAAAGAAAGAAAAGAAAGAAGAAAGAAAGGAAGAGAGAAAGAAAGAGAGAGAAAGAAAGAGAGAGAGAGAAAAGCAGAAAGAAAAATATATGCAGACTAACAGTGACATGCCATGGAAACCTCTCTACTGTAAAGGAGTTAATTTGAAAGTTCAAGACAGTTGTGATTCTTTCTGTCTGCCATCTCTCTCTATTCTTGTCAGTCCACTCTTCCATGGTAGAAATTTCTTTCTACAGCCAATGCAGTGTTACACATTTCCCTTGCAGCTTAGCAAGTGCTTTTAATTTATATTGTAAGATATGTTTAATGCTATGAAAAATCATATATTTCTTTTACATTGAAATTCCCTCTACATTACAGATTAAGTTGATATTAAGATATAACTGTTTAACATGTTATTAGGAGTAAAATTATGAGCATGCATAGTTTTTATCATTTATTTTCTCTAAGCTACCAAGTTAATCTGTTTTAAATTCTTTCCTTAATATGTTAAAGATACGACCAATGTCCCTACTGCCCTGAGTTACACTTACATGCCTTATTCCTATAAGAAATCCAACTTCAGCCAGAAGCATCTGTGCAAGTAAAGTTGAAGGCCTCCTCTTTGACAAATATATATGTATATATATACTGGTTTCTTATGTGTTATATATGTATATAAACTTACAGTATTTCTAGAAAACAAACTATTTACTATTTATCCTAGCAAAGTAATTACAATTCATCCTAATCCTACCTGATAGCTAACTGACATAATTGTGATCTACATATTTTTCATATAGATTTATTATTATTATTATTATTATTATTATTATTATTATTATTATTATTATTTATTATTTTATGTCAGATAGAGATACTGAGATCTCAAATCAGATTTTAAATTGTAGCTAGCTGCCTAAAACATTAGGGATGCCCCAACAGTATTTTCAAAAGCCCTCAGCCATTGAAACCAATCAGCATTAAAATTAGTCTGGAAGCTAGACTATACTCATGTGCCATGAGATTATAGACTGACGTTTATTCTCCCTCTCTCTAAACCAATGAATTTTTAATTATTTTATAAAAAAGTAGAGCAGCTGAAACAGGAAGTGCTTAAAATGATCTGCACCCTGATTTAATTGTCCGGTGTCTATAACATAAGGTAAAATACTCAAATTTGAAAAATCTTCTAAAGGAAAGAAAACATATCAGAAGGAACCTGACTGTTGAGAGTTAAATGTAGAGCCATCTTTTTGTCAATGTAAAAGGACACCAGGATTATCATTGCTAAACTCTGTGATTTTTTTCCCTATTTTTTTTCTATAACTCATTGGATATAAAAGAAACACAAGATGTTGTGGAAGAGGCAAACCTCATGTTTTAAAAAAGACATGAAGTTTGTCTAAAAGCTGAAGATGTTTTGATCTCTACATTTCTTTTTCATGGAGACACCTACTTGTAGACCTGAGATGTATGCACCGAGCTTCATGAGATGAAAAGTTCATATTTCCTTTAGGCAGTCTTTTTTGGTTATATGTTCTAAGTTTGCATTCTCTGTCATGTTCAATATCTTTAGGTGGAAATTAATGTGCTCAGTTCAATGTGACTAACTACACTAGCAAAATAAAACCCTTGCTTTTTTTGCTTTTTTGATGATGAACCACTAGGTCTTCAAATTTAGGCATCCTTGGAATAGAGATAAAACCATGACTTCACAATTAAATCTGTAACTACACCACCATTAAAAATCTTATTTGTCATTAGCTTATTGTCTAGATTCTAGATGGATTTTACTTTGAATCACTTAAATTTTAATAGCAATAGTAGCAAGAAAATACGTATCCTGAGATGAGTACAGAATTGTCGATAAGTAATGCAGGCCTACAAGAAGTTGATTTGATGCATGCCATCACAAATCTGCTGTGCAGACATTAACTTGAAAAAATATCATACCTATGACATATACTGTGCCTGCACAATATGGCTCTATACCACATGTACAGTGAAACTGTTGTTTCTAGGACAAATAAAACTGACTGCTGCTCTGAAGATTTGCTAAATATGTCATTTTGCAATTTTGCAATATTTCTGTGCATCCAAGAAACAGCATGATAGAACACCAGTCAGTGCAACAGAGCAGGGAATATCAAATAAAGCAGCACCTAAAAAAAAAAAAAAAAAAAAGATTTTTTTGTTTGCTTGTTTGTTTTGGTAGGTGTGTTTGCAGTATTCTAAAATTCTGTTCAATATGTCTGTACACAGAATCTGATATATAAATGTCTTTGAAAAAATGATCCACTTTCACAGCTTTATGTATGTCTATATTTAGCATTCTTACTGGTCAGAACAGTATTGAGAAAATAAGCAAATTCTGAAATACAAAACTCATTAGTTCATGGTAGTACAGAATCACTGCAATCACAGAATGGACAAGGTTGGAGGGGACCTCTGAAGATCATCTAGTCCAAACCCTCTGCCGAGCAGGATCACCTGGTGCATGTTGCGCAGGATAGTGTCCAGGTGGGTTTTGAATATCTCCAGAGAAGGAGACTCCACAACCTCTCTGGGCAATCTGTGCCAGTGCTCTGTCGCCCTCACAGTAAAGTGCCCCCTCATATTCAGCCAGAACCTCCTGTGCTTCAGTTTGTACCTGTTCCCTTTCATCCTGTTGCTGGGCACAACTGAAAAGAGACCAACTCCATGCTCTCAACACCCTCTCCTCAGAGATACAGAAATCTATCTGTTCATGTTCAGGGAGCTCTGGATTATAACATGTTTTTATAATAAGACAATCGTTAACAAAATAGCTGCATGATACCTACATACCTAGTAACATAATCTACGTAGTATTCTTGCTTTAAAGGAGAATTGACTTTCACTTCTTCCGCCTAAGAAATAATTCAATTCTTGTTTATATATTCAAAAATAGCCAAAGTTGTCAAATTGTGTATGTGGAAATCACAGGAAGAAAAGCACAACAAAATACCACACAAGAGCATTAACAGTCAAGAAATAAAAGGGAAAAGCAAAAATAAAACAGCATTAATGCAGAATTTGGACAAACAATTGGAAAGACAGGCTTTGAGAGAGGAAAATAAGAAAAAAATTATGGGATGAGAAAAAGAGAAGGAAAATGTCAAAGAACAAGACCCCCTCCTCTTTTTTTTTTTTTTTTTTTTTTTTAAGCCCTCGCAGAATCAGTTTGGGAAGGACTGTATCCCATGCAGGGGACTCCACTTTGGAGCAGGGGATGAGAGTGACTGTGAAGGAGTGGCAGATACGAGGTGCTATAGACTGACTGTAACCCCCGTCATCTCATCCACCTGCACCACTCGGGGAGGAGGTGGAAGAGGGCAGATGGGGGGAAAGTGTTTTTAGTCTCTTTCCTTTGTCTCTCACTTCTCTAGTTTGTTAGTAATAGGAAATAAATTTTACTAATCTCCCTATGATGAATCTGTTTTGCCTGTGACGATAATTGTTGAGTGATCTCCTCGTCCTTATCTCAACCCTTGAGCCCTTTTCATCATATTTTCTCCACTTTCCCTTTGAGGAGGGGGAGTGAGAGAGTGACTGATGGAGCTCAGCTGCCCGCCTGGGTAAAACCACCTCAGTCATGAGACTTGTAATACTATGGATTATGAAAACAGAAAAAAATCCAAGCTTAGAACCAAAACTGCACTTTTACAACTTCACCTCAAAGTAATTTAGTAAGTTTCTTTGCTATGAAACTACCACAACTTTCTCATCTAAATGTTATAATTTCATTATATGTGTCTTTAACATACCTCAACTTAAGTATACTTTGATTCAGCTATTTATATTGATACCTAGAGTAAACACCACCTTACCTAACTTATTTGTCTGTAATATGAAAGTCTACATCTGAGACACCGTCTCTAAAATGTCCTTATGATTCCTCCAAGTGAAGCAAAGAGACATTTTTAGGAAGCAATTTGTTCTTTCTATTTTAAGACGAGATTAATTGTTCCCTACAAGTGGTTCTCTCTCTCTCTCTGTCGGAGCATAAAGGAATATATTAAGATCACTCAGGGAAATTACTTTTGGCATAGATATTCAGAAAGAGATGTCAACATTTAGACAGAGGAAACCTGCATTTAGTTTCTGCATAGACAAACATAACAGAAAGGGCTGTGAGAATTAAGAAATATGCTTCAAATTTTGTCTTCGCTATGTATTTGGGAATGCTGTATTTGAATGAAAGCTTTAGCTAACAAAGCACTGCAAATATGTTAATGCCTACATAAGATGTATGTATCTTTTTGAATGTAAGCAAAAGTTAGTGACTCAGGTTCTAAAAGAAAGATTAACAATGTTCTTTAGCCTAAACTGATTTTAAAAAGTGTTTTTTCTTCCTGGTTTCTCAGTTGTTTTACTTTTCTTGAAACTACTTAAAGTTGCAAAGTAGCTGGAAATTATATAATTTATTTTTTATTGGATGGGATTAAGTGCAAGACACTTAAACATGTATATTTCTATGCGAGATAGATAGGTTTCTGAAATTCTCCTCTGGCCTCTGGAAATGTTGGGTATGTAAGATACCTGTATCTAAATTTAGGAATATTACATCTTGAAACTCATGACTCTGTTGTCAGAGACAAAATAAAATTATAAATTATGGCAGATGACACTTCACTAGGTCCACTGTTTTCTATTTCATTCAGCTACGAAGGCCAGAATAGCTGGATATTTGTTGTTCACCTCAGAGCTTTAAAATGTTTGGGATTGTGTCAATAAGTTAATTTAGTATGAGAAGTTCTTTATAACTGTCCTTATTTCTAGAAACCAAAACTTCATATAAAGTACTTTTTAATCTTTAACATGATGATTAGTGTCATCAAAACCTAACTTCAGTTTAATAAACTTTTTTTTTTTTTTTTTCCTAGAAAATATTATATTTTGTATTCATGAGCAGGTACATGTGAAGAAGTGAAAATAGCACGCTAACTAAATCATCTTTTGGGCATGTAATTACCTGTTTTAATTATGTAACTGTGATTTATATTTCTGGACAGAAGTGTCCACAAATTTTCCACTTTTGCTTAAGGAACACAGAGCATTTTTCCTGAAGTTAACTAAAATATATCAGTATTGCTTTAGAACAGAAGCTGTGTCAACAACCAGATGTTTGTTCAAAAATAAAATAGAATAAAAATAATCAACAAAAATATTCATTAAAAAGTGAATGCTGCTCAGATTTGGCTTATATAATCATACAACTCCTTTAACTGTGGCAATTCATATAGAAAATGTATATCATATAAAGGTTTGTTTTACGGCTATTTCAATACACTATTCAGAGCATGACAGGATATGCATCATTTGCAGATATTGGAATGAAACACTGGTGGTAACTATCAACAGGTGCTTTCTATGGAGCAAAACAAATCTGACTTTAACACAAAGGAAACCCTAGAATAGCTCACTGTGAAGAATTGGGCAGTAGAGTTTTAGGCATGATTTATCTCTCCCATTTTTCGAATTAAATTTAAAGCTTTTGAATCTTCAGTTAAAAATAGTGGGTTTTTTGTTATTGTTTTTTTGTTTGTTTGATTGATAGTTTTTTGTTTTGTCTTGTTTTTCTGAGGGGTGTCATGATTATTTTAGTTGAATTGTTCATAAAAGAACCAAAACAAAATATGGATGCTCTTTCAGGAAGAAGAGTTCTAATTTCATTGTACCTATAGTTTTTGAGGGCAGCTCTGAGGTATTCTGAATACCACATACATAAATTGTATAGTCTGTCAGTGTTTAAGCCCAGCTGGTATCTGCATAGGATGTGGGAGGGACATCCTATGTCCCTCCAGGGGAGGTGCCCCACTAGAGGTTCTGTTCACAAACAGTGACGGACTGGTGGGAGATGTGGTGGTCGAGAGCTGTCTTGGGCAGAGTGACCACGAAATGGTTCAGTTCTCTATTCTTGGTGAAGCCAGGAAGGGGACCAGTAAAACCCCTGTCTTGGACTTCCGGAAGGCTGACTTTGAGCTGTTCAGGACACTGGTTGGCAGAGTCCCTTGGGAGGAGGTTCTGAAGGGCAAAGGAGTCCAGGAAGGCTGGGCACTCTTCAAGAAGGAAATCTTAATGGCTCAGGAGCGGTCTGTCCCCATGTGCCCAAAGACGAGCCGGCGCGGAAGAAGACCAGCCTGGCTGAACAGAGAGTTGTGGCTCGAGCTTAGGAGAAAAAAGAGGGTTTATAATCTTTGGAAAAGAGGGCATGCCACTCACAAGGACTCTAAGGCTGTTGAGAGGCTGTGCAGGGACAAAATTAGAAAGGCCAAAGCTCATCTGGAGCTCAATCTGGCTACTGCCGTTAAAGATAACAAAAAACGTTTTTACAAATACATCAACATCAAAAGGAGGACTAAGGAGAATCTCCGTCCTTTACTGGATGAGGGGGGAAACTTAGTTACAAGAGATGAGGAAAAGGCTGAAGTGCTCAATGCCTTCTTTGCCTCAGTCTTTAGCGGCAAGACCGGTTGTTCTCTGGATACCCAGTACCCTGAGCTGGTGGAAGGGGATGGGGAGCAGGATGTGGCCCTCACTATCCATGAGGAAATGGTTGGTGACCTGCTACAGCACTTGGATGTACGCAAGTCGATGGGGCCGGATGGGATCCACCCGAGGGTACTGAGAGAACTGGCGGAGGAGCTGGCCAAGCCGCTTTCCATCATTTATCAGCGGTCCTGGCTATCGGGGAGGTCCCGGTCGACTGGCGGCTAGCAAACGTGCCGCCCGTCTACAAGAAGGGCCGGAGGGTAGACCCGGGGAACTATAGGCCTGTTAGTTTGACCTCAGTGCCAAGGAAGCTCATGGAGCAGATTATCTTGAGTGTCATCACGCGGCACTGGCAGGGCAACCAGGCGATCAGGCCCAGTCAGCATGGGTTTATGAAAGGCAGGTCCTGCTTGACGAACCTGATCTCCTTCTATGACCAAGTGACGCGCTTGGTGGATGAGGGGAAGGCTGTGGATGTGATCTACCTTGATTTCAGTAAGGCTTTTGACACTGTTTCCCACAACATTCTCCTCAAGAAACTGGCTGCTCTTGGCTTGGACTGCCGTACGCTTTGTTGGGTTAAAAACTGGCTAGGTAGCCAGGCCCAAAGAGTAGAGAGAATGGAGCCAAATCCAGTTGGAGGCCGGTTACTAGTGGAGTCCCCCAGGGCTCAGTGCTGGGGCCGGTCCTCTTCAATATCTTTATCGATGACCTGGATGAGGGGATCGAGTGCACCCTCAGTAAGTTTGCAGATGACACCAAGTTAGGTGCATGTGTCGATCTGCTCGAGGGAAGGAAGGCTCTGCAGGAGGATCTGGATAGGCTGGACTGATGGGCTGAGGCCAACTGTATGAAGTTCAACAAGGCCAAGTGCCAGGTCCTGCACCTGGGGCGCAACAACCCCAAGCAGAGCTACAGGCTGGGAGATGAGTGGTTGGAAAGCTGCCTGGCCGAGAAGGACCTGGGAGTACTGGTTGATAGGCAGCTGAATATGAGCCAGCAGTGTGCCCAGGTGGCCAAGAAGGCCAACAGCATCCTGGCCTTTATAAGAAGCAGTGTGGCCAGCAGGGCTAGGGAGGTGATTGTCCCCCTGTACTCGGCTCTGGTGAGGCCGCACCTCGAGTACTGTGTTCAGTTTTGGGCCCCTCGCTACAAGAAGGACATGGAGGTGCTCGAGAGAGTCCAGAGAAGGGCAAAGAAGCTGGTGAGGGGTCTGGAGAACAAGTCTTACGAGGAGCGGCTGAGGGAGCTGGGGTTGTTTAGCCTGCAGAAGAGGAGGCTCAGGGGAGACCTCATCGCTCTCTATAGGTACCTTAAAGGAGGCTGTAGAGAGGTGGGGGTTGGTCTATTCTCCCACGTGCCTGGTGACAGGACGAGGGGGAATGGGCTAAAGTTGTGCCAGGGGAGGTTTAGGTTGGATATTAGGAAGAACTTCTTTACTGAAAGGGTTGTTAGGCATTGGAATGGGCTGCCCAGGGAAGTGGTTGAGTCGCCATCCCTGGAGGTCTTTAAAAGACGCTTAGATGTAGCCCTTAGTGATGTGGTTTAGTGGAGGTCTTGTTAGTGTTAGGACAGAGGTTGGACTAGGTGATCTTGGAGGTCTCTTCCAACCTAGACAATTCTGTGATTCTGTGATTCTGTGATTCTGTGATTCTGTGGGATCTGTATATATAGCAGCTAAATGTGATACTAAATGCAATTGTGTAGAGTGCATGTATGTAGGAAGCAAAACACGCCATCCTTAGAGCTGTTTTGAATACTATCTTAGACTCAGAATTATGGAAAACATGTATTTGTTTTAATTTTTACTGGGGCAATTTACAGGTTTTATCTTAGCATCCACTTTCAGAACTTACGGAAGGTCAGCAAAAAACTCATTTGTCCAGGTTCAACAAGCTTTTGACATTAGAACAAACCATTCAGATTCTTTAGAGATTGAATAAATATCCTATTGTTGCCCTGGGCTGTATCAAAACAGTATAGCTTTTGGTCCTACTGCCTTTTTCACCATAGGATAACAAGAATAAGTTTACAGCAGTCAGCAACCTGATAAAACTCCTCAGACATGAGAACGAAGTGACTGAAGCTACAGAATTACTTCAGTTATGTGAAGTTACCCTTAAATTCAAACAAGTTGGAAACTACAGGACTGTCAGTCTGACCTCAGTGCTGGGGAAGCTCATGGAGCAGATTGTCTTCAGTGCCATCATGCAGCATTTACAGGGCAACCAGGTGATCAGGCCCAGTCAGCATGGGTTTATCAAAGGCAAGTCCTGCCTGATGAACCTGAACTCCTTCTACAAGAAGGTGACATGCTCAGTGGATGAGAGAAAGGCTGTGGATGTGGTCTACCTAGAGACTTCAGTAAGGCTTTTGACACCATTTCCCAGAGCATTCTCCTGAAGAAGCTGGCTGCTCAAGGCTTGGATGGGTGTATGCCTTGTTAGATTAAAAACTGGCTGGGTAGCCAGGCCCATAGAGTTATGGTGAATGGAGTTAAATCCAGCTGGAGTCCGGTCACTAGTGGTGTCCCTCAGGGTTCAGTACTGGGGCCACTTCTCTTCAATATCTTTATCAATGATCAGGACAAGGGGATCAAGTGCAACTTCAGTAAGTTTGCAGCTGACACCAAGTTAGGCACGAGTATTTTTGTGCTCAAGGGTAGAAGGGCTCAGCAGAGGAATCTGGATAGGCTGGACTGATGGGAAGAGGCCAACTGTATGAAGTTCAACAAGGCTAAGTGTTGGGTCCTGTGCCTGGGGCACAACAACCCCAAGCAACGCTATAGTCTGGGGGAAGAGTGGCTGGAAAGCTGCCTGTCAGAAAGTCACCTGGGGTTATTAGTCAATAGCCGGCTGAATATGAGCCAGTAGTGTGCTCAGGTGACCAAGAAGGCCAACAGCATCCTGGCTTATATCAGAAATAGCATGGCCAGCAGGACGAGGGAAGTGATTGTCCCCCTGTACTCGGCTCTGGTGAGGCTGCACCTCAAATACTGTGTTCACTTTTGGGCCCCTCACTACAAGAAGGACATCGAGGTGCAGGAGCATGTCCAAAGAAGGGCAATGAAGCTGGTGAAGGGTCTAGTAAGCAAGTCTTATGAGGAGTGGCTGAGGGAGCTGGGGTTTAGCTTGGAGAACAGAAGACTCAGGGGAAGACTTATTGCACTTTACAATTACCTTAAAGGAGATTGTAGCAAGGTGGGGATTGGGCTCTTTTCTCAAGCACTAAGTGATACGACAAAGGAAAATGGCCCCAAGTTGTGCCAAGGGAGGTTTAGTTTAGATATTAGGAAAAATTTCTTCACTGAAAGGGTTGTGCGGCATTGGAATGGGCTGCTCAGGGAAGTGACTGAGTCACTATCCCTGGAAGTCTTCAAGAAATGTGTAGATGTAGAACTTAGTAGCATGGTTTAATGGTGGACTTTAGTATTATGTTAAATGTTGGACTAGATGATCTTAGAGGTCTTTTTGAATCTGAATGATTCTATGATTCTAAATTCATCATCTGAGCACAAATTATATGTTCTGAGACAGCGAGTTTTCTATTTTGGAGATAAGCTGGCTTCCTTCAGGCTTGTCAAGTGAACAAGACACTGAAAAAGTAACACTTTATTAATGAATTGTAATTTTAAAATACTTTAGTGTATATTCCCTTGAATAGTTGAATTTTGTGAGCTGAGTAATCTGACTTTGATTCTCAGCTTTTTGGCTGATGCATCTGCTATATTAATTTAAAGTGTCACATGAAGCATGACAAAATATCACATTGACTGCTATTATTGGGAGAGGATACTAATCCACTTGAACCTCGCTGGCATACATTTTCACAACTCAGACTACTGATTAGTGTGTCACAAGCCAACCCCTCTACTCTGTATTCTGTACTCACAGCTGGAAAATCCCTCTTTCAGAATTTAGTTTATCTAAGCCCATCAGTTTTCCATTATTTTTTCAAATTTCAAATGATGTTTGAAACATTCATATGGCTTGCACAAAGTAGAGACAAACTAACGGAAATAGCTAAAAACTAAATTAGAACTTTAAAATGTTCTGATACAGGGGACCTTTAACTACACCAAGTCAAGTGCAGATCACATAAAACATTGCTACAGAAGGCACTCAAAACTCCCCACAATGAATTCATCCTAGTTCTGAAATAGCTAGATTCTAGACAGTTCACCTTGGTGACTGCTCCAGACAGCAGGTCGATGGTAAGAAAATACAAATAAAAAAGTCTAAGACTGTGCGGATACCTCTTCCTTTCTTTTTGCCCTCAATGCAATACCAAAGAAATGGCAAATGGTCTGTCTCCCTAACATTAAAGCTGCAAACTATGCAATGCTGAGCTGCTTTACTACTATTCTCAGCTGACATTATAAGTTATATAAAAATTAAATATTAATTTAATATAATTAAAGAATAGGTAATTAAATAATAAGTTATTAAATATTTGTCAATAACCCTTTTAAGGAGAATCTTGAGTGTCTTTATAACTTCAGAATGGTCACAGTACCCCTGGCACACAGGTTAATGTTCCCTCTTTCTAGTTTACTTTGCTTTAATAAGATCTTCTCAGTATCCCCATTCACTACAACCTTTTTGATTTTAGTTCTACAGATAG
>NC_089873.1:178382500-178540000 GCF_040182565.1 Anser cygnoides
TTCTTAATTTGTTATTTCGAGATACTTATAGATGTTCTCATTTCTTCATACAAAAAAAAAAAAAAGAAAGAAAGAAAACAGAACGTGAGGCATTTTTTTCTCTGCTTTTTGTAATAGGTGTGGTTTGCTAAACCAAAGTTAAAAAATATATTATTTTAGACATGTTCTTGAAGAAGGTTGACTTGTCACAGTGACAAACCTGATGTTAAGTTGGTATCTGAAATGTATGCTCTAGGGTTATTTGGCAGCCTTTGTAGGTTTAATATGGGTTGTTTAATTTCTGACCACTATGTACAAGATAGAACCACCACTGGACTGATTACCAGAATGCTATTGTCATGTAACTGCATATTGCTTACAAAATAATTTTAGGTGTTGTAAACACCTGAAAGACCATAGAATCATAGCATATTTAAAGTTGGAAAAGACCTCCAAGATCATCTGGTCCAACCATCCCCCTACCACCAGTATCACCCACTAAATCATGTCCATAAGCACCACATCCAAACTTTCTTTAAACACCGCAATGGATGGTGACTACGCCACCTCCCTGGGTAACCTATTCCAATGCCTAACTACTCTTTCTGAGAAGAAATTTCTCCTAACTTCCAACCTAAACTTCCCCTGGTACAAATTGAGGCCATTCCCTCTGGTCCTATTGCCAGTTATCTGTGAGAAGAGGCCGACCCCCAGCTCCCCACACCTTCCTTTCAGGTAGTTGTAGAGAGTAATAAGGTGTCCCCTGAGTCTCCTCTTCTCCAGACTAAACAACCCCAGTTCCCTCAGCCGCTCCTCATAGGACTTGTGTTCCAGGCCCTTCACCAGTTTTGTAGCCCTTCTCTGGACACTCTTTCTTGTAGTGAGGGGCCCCAAAACTGAGCACATTACTCAAGATGCAGCCTCATCAGAGCTGAGTACAGGGGGAGGATCACCTCCCTGGTCCTGCTGGCTACAGTATTCCTGATACAAGCCAGGATGCCATTGGCCTTCTTGGCCACCTGGGCACACTGCTGGCTCATGTTCAGGCGAGCATCAATCAGCACCCCCAGATCCTTTTCCTCTGCACATCTTTCTAGCTACTCTGCCCCAAGCCTGTAGCGTTGCATGGGGTTGTTGTGACCAAAGTGCAGGACCCTGGTGTTCCTTATCGGTGTTCCTTAACTTAATTGTCTACTCCAAACCAGTGTGGCTTATCCTAAATCCTGATTTGTTAATTACTAGCCTTATGTAGGTGTTTCGGATATCCTATAGTGTTTCAGAGGGCACTCAAATTGAGTCTCATCTCCACGGATTATAGAAAGAGTTTAAACATCTATAAAAAGCTAAAGGAAGATTTCAGCGTATATACTTTAATATGTGATCAAATCCCATCCTTATGGACAAATGAATGCAAGCTTACAGAATCTACTCTGGATTGTGGACATACTTGATAAATAAATAAATAAATAAATAAATAAATAAATACATCTTGTCAATTTAGATATGGGAAACCTCGACTCAAATCTAGTTTCTGAAGCAGACTAGACAAGAGACCTGAATTTGTGTTTTCTAATTTTAAACCATTTGTAACCACTTGCCTAATTAGTTAAAGTGGGACTTTTTTCTGTTTATAAAGCTAAACCAATTAGTCAAATTCTGCATAGATTTGTCAATTAATCTAGGTTTACCCAAACTACTTTACAATTTGGGAACATATTCTTGTACAAACTATGTGCTAAAATAAAAACACAGATAAATAACTTCTGTCCTAACTAAAATAATTATATCAGAGTTCCATTTAAGATTAGTTCTCTGCATTGTATTCTGTGACATACTGAGATCCATTGACTCTCTCAGTGGTTACTGAGTACACTACAGTAGCTCTTATCTCTTTTTAAAAATCAGATTCCTCTTTCCACGCCTTTAACCCTTAGCACTGTTACAGTGTATGCCGAATTGGGTTTGGAAGGAATGTTCAGAAGTGTACTTGGAGAAATTGTCTCTCTCTCTCTCCTTTTTTTTTTTTTTCCTCTTTGCTTATTTAATAAGGAAAGCATTAGTTATACTTGAGAATTAATGCATTCTATATGTATTCTATTTAGTTATACCAAAGGATTTATGTAGAAAAGAAAACAAGTGTCATACATATAATTGTATACCAAATTCATACACATTGCTTACCATACCATATGCCAAATAGAACCAGGATACTTGATGATAATCAGCTTAATTGCTTATCACTCAGCAAAGTCAATTGAGCCACAACTTAATTTTAGACACACCATCTTGAGACAAGGTATTCACAGTACATACCTAACTAATCACACTGCATGCAAAACTAATAATTTAGAGTTTTGCCACGTATTTCATTACTGTGTATTTGCCAAGATATTCGTTGTTATTCAGGTGTTGTCACTTGTCACTCAGTGAAATCGTTTGGCTGGCATTATGCAGCATCATTGATCTTACATAGTGTGAAGGAGGTGACATAGCTTACGGCTTCTTCAATCATTTCCTGAATGTAAAAACTTTACCAAGTTGCTTTACATGTCTAGGACATCAGACTATAGCTGATAACTCTCTTTTGGAAAGCAAGGATATTAATTCCTACCAACATATTAACAACAAAAGAGTGAAGGGTTTTCCTATTCCTAAAGCATATCTGATAGTTTCTGGGGATGAAAACATAAGAATACTTTAAAAGTGGAAGGAATGTTCCAGAACAAGTGGTCTTCTTGAAGGCTACATCAGTGTTAAAACATTGTCTCTAACAAATGGTGTAGAATCAAATTTGGTCTTAAAGAATAACAAGAAAACCTTTTATTTAAAAATAATTAGTTGAAATTCCAACTCTATGTACAAAATAAACCTGTTTATGTTTTGGATCTATCAAAGATATACTCTCACCATTTCCTTTAGGTAATTCAGTATTTTAAAGATCCAAACTGATTGAGATTTATTTTTAAAACCATGTACTATATATTTTTCAAAACCAGATTGCTTTATCTTAACCTTACAAGTTGTCACACTTGGACTGGCATCTATTTATAATGCATATGCATTTGTTTTGTAACAATATGAAGCCAATAAAACTTTTTGTCAAAATAGTTTTGAAAAGTTTGTTGAGCTAAGAGTGGGAGTATGAAAGTTCAATTTTCATTTTTCAAGTATCGTTTAATTTTTTTAAAAGATTGATTTGATGATGTTCATCAGTGTTGCGATTTTAATATGTTCATTTGATATGTCAAATGCAAAAATAATGTATTTTGATTTATTACAAATTGATAAAGCAGTTTTTGATGTAAAACTAAACATTCAATGAATGAAAGAAGGAAAAAGTATAAAAGTGAGCAAAAATCAAGAGCAGAATTTTCTAGAAGTGCAGTAAGATACGAAAGAGATGAGACTAATGTTAAGGCAACTATAAATTATATATTTTTGTGCAATACATTAACTTTATTTATACACATATTTACATATCTATATGTGGATTATGGGTATGTTTATTACATAAGTTTATCAACATGTATGTATACAGGTATATGTATATAAATAAATATATGTTTGTAGGTACATAGATATATATTGTATGCTATTTTTCCACTTGTGTTTTTTTACTCCATATGTAAAAGGAATCAAAAGTCTATTACTATAATAACATGTATGAAGGAAGAAAACGTTTTTAATGAAGGAAAATATTTTTTCATAATTTTCACTCTTCTGTATGTAAGAAAAATCTTGGTGTAAAATAGTTATACCAGTGAAAAAATAATTCATATCCTAGTAGTATTTAAGAGTATCTAAAAGGGACCTTAACAGCAGTTTCTAACAGGATTTCCAAAACCAGTAATTTTTGTAATTTACCATAAAGAATTCTTAAAAGGCTTTCTGAGGAGCATGCTGACTCATTAACACTGACGTTCAGTTAGCATTATAACACTGGAGAAATCAGAGAATGGGAAGAAAGTTAATGTTGGATT
Source organism: Anser cygnoides (assembly GCF_040182565.1). Classification (NCBI taxonomy): domain Eukaryota; kingdom Metazoa; phylum Chordata; class Aves; order Anseriformes; family Anatidae; genus Anser; species Anser cygnoides. Next base: position 178,386,460 of record NC_089873.1, read on the forward strand.
AACACTTTAAAAAGGAAACAGAATAACCTATGCCTGCCACTAAGATATTGGCCCTGGGCAAAACATAAAATAACATCATATATTATTTACTTAGTAAAGAATTAAAGCCATATAATTTATTCCACTAAATAGTGGCAACTGATTTGATATCTTCTTTTTATGAGGCTACAAATGTTGTGCATGAAATGTAAGGCAATACATTTTGGATTCTGTTAGGAATATCATTCATTGCCAAGCAAATAGGATCTCTATGAGCTTATCGCTATTCAACACGTTAAATGGATTAAGAAATAGCCAAACCATAGATCTTGGCTTGATGCTACTTGGCACAGATAATCGGATGGAAATGGAAGAGGGGTAGGATTTCACATGGCTTATATTAGGTGTTACTGTGATTATCTCCAAAGTTCTATTCATTCCCTAATCTGAAAAGTGTTATGATATGCTGCAGAGTTTATCTAAATGTATGAGGAATCAAAGAGGTGCCATATGTTAATGGACTCATACTGCTGTAATTTTTTCAAAGGAGAAAGCTACAGAAAGAATTGACCAAAAGGTGTTTTTTTTTTTTTTTTCTAGACAAATGCTCTCATTCAGGTAGTAAAAGACAGTAAATGGTTCTTAAAAGTTAAGAAACGGGAGTTAATAAAAACATAATAATAAACAGGAATTATTAATATCATAATGATAAACCATGGAAAACATAACATGAATAACAACTACTCGTACTATACACATAATGCAATTGGGTGTGAAAATGTTAATTTAGAGAAGACAAAGGGTTTTAATGTGTACAGCGATAACTGTAGGAGAGATTTTTCATACAGCACCATTTCATATTTGCTGTGCATTCAGTTGGATATTTAGAGAAAAGAAAGGGGTATTCATTTATAATGTAAGTGGGAAAGGGAGAGAGAATATTTGAGGAGATTCTGTGAATGATTAGAGGCAGAGTTTACGGACCGGACTGTCGAAATATACCAGCTTCTCTAGCAAAGAGTGGCCATAAGCTGAAAGAGCTTTTTAAACTGGCTTTGTATGTTCTTTCTGTTGTGGCTGTTGTGCAAAACAGCTGCAGCAGATGTAGAAGCTGCATTTCTGGATTTGGCCTGTGAGTTCCTGAGTTATTTATTCTTTAATGCGGGAGTTATCAGAGAATCAAGGTGTCAAATTCTACCTCAGTGTATGCTTACATTTGACTGATATTTCCCTTCCAAATGACCTTATGTAATTGGCTCCTATCCACGTATATTCTACAGAAATTACAAAGCTTATTGACTCCTCATTAAATTTCATTTACATGTCAGAGTCCTAGGTTAGTTACATGTCTCTTTCAATAATGTACAGAAGGATCTTGCTATTATTAACTAAAGACTGCATTTAAGCCAATGTAAACAACTCTGTGTGAAGTCTACCAAAATAAAACTACTCAAAATGCTTCTGCTTTAAAGAATAAAAAGTAACAAAGACATGGATAATTTTAGAAGTCATTTTTCAAGATAACTTTATTATATTTTCTCCCAAAACATTTATGCAAGACAAGCTATGGTCTTTACATAAACTTTTTAATTAGTTTGAAATTCCTTCCTTTTCGTCTTCACTATAACCCCCAGAATGTTTGATTGCTAAGGCACAAGGCCTTAGTCTTCAATGTGCAATTATGAAAATATCAAAAGAAAAATATGTTTTTCCTTCAATGAAGAATTTTTTTTGCTGAGATTTGCTCTCCAAATCATGAGGTAGCTTAGATTCTAATATCAGTGTTTCATTTGACAGGCCTATTTCACCATGCTGCAGCCATTGAGCAAACGAGAAATAAATAAACAAATAAGCAAACAAGCAAATAAGTTAATAACATATTATTAAAATTGTATCTCAACTTCATTTGTAAATTCTAGCTACTCAAATAGTAAAAGCAGTTATATGTACATAAATCATCAAATGTTTTCTCCTGTTTTTATGCTAATTAAGAAATCAAGTTTAAAATATGCAAGGAAGTCAGTAACTCTAGAGTCAAAATAAAATCTAAACAGACTCAAAGGTCCATTTTATTCCAAGTATATCCAAAACCTAATTAAAAACATAATAAATTCCTGAGAAGCTTAAACTGTTGATCCTTACCCACATAATCCAAAGTTACATGGGTTTCCAACAGAACTCAGATCTTTTCCTTATGGAGACATGTTTGAAACTGACACGTACGGAAACACCTATGAAACTGACACCTATGGAAAGCATAGGTCAGTCCTTGCTCACCAGCAGCTTCTTCCTCCTATTACACTTCTGGAATGGTCATGAAAGCTACTTCTCTCTTCTAAGCTTTGAAAAAAAAAAAAAGGAGAAAAAAAAAAAGGTTACAGATATACATATCATTGAGTAGGTGAAATAGTTTTCTCATATACCGTCAATTTCTCAGCTGAAATAAAGATCATTCAGTGGGATAATATCCACATACACCAGGCAAAGACCCAATATTTGAGTATTGGAGAAGGCACGAAGAACAGGATTTCAGTGCAAAAATAGAAGTCTAGTGCCACATGTTCTACTGGCTATCCTCCAGTCATGGCTCAATATGGGTGTAACTCTTTCATATCATCCTTTATCGTATCATTGATCACTATGCAAATGTCTCAGATGTCTTCAGACTTATGAAAATTGTACCATACTCTAGATAAAAAGAGGTTATATATTTACCTTAGCAATGTATTTCCTAATGTATTAAAGCACATTTCTTTAGAAATATATTTTCTAGAAGCCAAATGTATTGTCTTCTAGAACATCTTTGGCTGAATCTGAATGTTATTTGATAAACCAGCTGGGGGTGTATCATCTAAAAGTTCTTCATTAAGTTATTCTGAGATAAATTTTGTGAAGAAAGAGGTGTCATATGATAATCTAGTAGGTCTCAAATATATTACAGAACTACTGTCTTTCTACATAGTCTGATAAGCTGTAAAATGTGAAGAGTTCTTGTAGAGGGAAGAATACAATTAGTACTAGACTGCTACATACGTTATGCTCTTGAATTGAAAAGCTCTTCAAGCTTTCATTGTAGGCATTGGTGACTTTTATGACTTTAGAGTAATTTTCATTTTATTCTGTTTTTTTGTTTGTTTTTTTAAGCAGCTATTGATAATTTGATGTCTGTTAAATGTAATTTAATATCCCTAAACTAAAATAACAGGTTTTTTTGTATTTTCAATGAGGTTTAAAATCTGCATCCAAACAGCACATGTCTAGAAAATGGTTGCTGCCACTCCACAAAAATAAATAAATAAATAAATAAATAAATAAATAAATAAATAGATAGATAGATAGATAGATAAATAAATAAATAATAATAAAAAATAAAATAAAAATCACCCCTCACTCCTTCACTACCTTCCTTTATTAAATTATACTTTAAGGAGCAGTAGTCCACAGATAGCAAGATGAAATAGAACAGTTATTGTGTTTTGGCTAGCTGTAATCTCTATCATTTAATAGGTGTGCTCCATAAAGGAAAAACAGCATTCTTTTACATGCCAGCTTTTTAATGGAATGATGTGTCAGGGATGTGGAGCAATAGACGAGCTGTTTTGCTTCACTCTGACCTTTTATAGTAGCAGTGATGCAGTTAAACCAAATGTAAGCTTGCAGTCCTAATAGCATAGCTTCAGAGTGGAAATTTTTGCCAAATATTATCTAATTATCTTCTGAATGTATTTTTGTATAAAAATGTGTGTTAGAACTTCACAATTTATAGATTTCTCAGCACAGAAAAAGCAAAGCTGATAGGGTAAAAACTGTAAATCTTTAAATAATACTCCCTGTCTCCTCACCTTCAAAGTGTAATACTGGAAGATCAGGGAAGATGAGTAACTTCATAACCAAATAACACCTCCTGCTTCTGTGTGTGTTATAAAAATATTAAATGTTCAGCTGAAAATAATAAGAGACCTTCCTTCTTCTTAAAATTATGTGTTGATTTGGAAACACTAAATGAAACTAAAGATTCAGAACAGACTAAAAAATCCAGTATTATTCCACTGGCCTAATTTTTCCCTGAAATTAATGTTTTGATTACACCATTAAATATTTAATATATTCTGATTAAAACATTTCCACTTTTAGTATTCAATTATGAAATAAGAATGAATATGAAAAAAAAAAAACATAAGGCAGGAATGACTTTCTGAAAAAAAAATAAAAAAATTAAATTGTCATTTGACACTGATGCCAACTTTTGTTTCCAAGTGCCTCGTCTACTACTGCCAAGATTAGTTTTGTCTACTTTACCAAAACTAGCCTCAGTGCCCAATAATTTTCTATATAAGGCAATATTGTGCCTTATTGAGAAAAAAAAAAAAAAAAAAAGATTTATTCTGGTGCATTGTGCAATGTATTGTTTTGGGATAAACTATAGCTATTAAAATTATAGGGAAATAACAGCAGAAACAGCAAAAATTTAGTCTGAGAACTTGATCTGAACCAAAAAAAATAGCATTATCTGCTGTCACTTGCAGCACTTTAAATACTAAGTTGAATGGTCGAATGTGACATCATATGTTTCTCCCCCTTCTCCCACTGATGGTCAAATCAGAAAGGAAATTAGAACAAATAGAAACAAAGAACTGTTGAACTGTAGAATTTTTTGTTTATTCTTTATCAGAACCTATATACCTCCCATTTAATTCAATCATAGTAACATGCTACAGGCTCTGCTACAATCCACAGTAGGGTGCAATCTGTTTATTCACCTAGAATCAACGGAAACAAAAAGAATCACTTATTTAAAGTTTTCTTGGAAATTTAAATATCAGGTGAAGTCAGGTGAACTCCCCAGTAACTGGAGAAAGGGAAACATTTTTTAGAATGTCCCATCCCCCCCGCCCCCCCCCCCCCCCCCTTTTTTTTTTAATGTTCCATTTTTAAAAAGGATAGAAGGTAAGATCCAAGGAACTACAGACCAGTGAGCCTCACCTCTGTGCTTGGAAATATGGAAATGATATTGCTGGAAGCAGTGTTAAGGTACGTGCAAGACAAAGAGGTGATCCAAAACAGCCAGCACAGCTTCACTAAGTGTAAATCATGCCTGACCAATCTGGTGGCCTTCTATGACAGAGTGACTGCAACAATTAGCACAGGAACATTGACTAATGTCATCTACCTGGATTTTTGTAAGGCCTTTCTTTGACACAGTCCCACATTACATTCTGGTCTCTAAATTGGAGAGAGATGAAGTGGAAGTGTGGACCATTCAGTTTACAAGGAATTGACTCAATGGCTGCAACCAAAGAGTTGTAGTCAATGTCTCTATGTCCAGGTGGAGTCTGATGACAAGTGCTGTCCCTCAGGGGTTTGTCTTGGGACTGGTGTTGCTTATTATCTTTATCAATGACATAGATGGTGGGATTAAGTGCACTCTCATCAGGTTTGCAGACAACACGAAGCTGAGTGATGCAGTTGATACAAGAGAAGGAAGGGTTGTTATCCAAAGGGACATGGACAAGCTACATAAGTGGGCCTACATGAACCTAATGAGGTTCAACAGGGCCAAGTGCAAGGTGCTGCACCTGGGTCAGGGCAATCCCAGACATGAGCACAGACTGGCAGAAGAACTCATTGAAAGCAGCCTTGCAGAGAGGGACTTGGGAGTTCTGGTGGATGAAAAGCTCATCATGAGCCAGCAGCGTGTGCTTCTATTCACAGAATCACAGAATGGCTGAGGTTGGAAGGGACCTCTGAGGATCATCTAGTCCAACACCTTCTGCCAAGCAGGGTCACCTAGAGCATATTGCATAGAATAGCATCCAGGCAGGTTTTGAGTATCTCCAGAGAAGGGGACTCCACAAACTCTCTGGGCAACATGTTCCAATGCTCCATCACCCTCACAGTAAAGAAGATGATTGTCCCACTCTGCTCTGTCCTTGTGAGGCTCCATTTGGAATACTGCATCTAGGTCTAGGGCCTACAACACAAGAACGATACAGACCTGTTAGAGTGGTTTCAGAGGAGGGCCACAAAGATGTTCAGAGGACTAGAGCAGGTCTTCTATGAAGAAAGGCTGATAGAGCTGGAGATGTTTAGCCTGGAAAAGAGAAGACTCTGGGTAAACCTCACTGCAGTCTTTCAGTACTTAAAGGGGGCTTATAAAAAAGATAGAGAATGAATTTTTACTCAAGCAGATAATGGTAGAACAAAGGGAATGGTTTTAAACTAAAAGAGGGGAGATTTAGATTAGATGTTAGGCTGAAATTCTTCACTCAGAGGGTGGTGAGGCACTGGAGCAGGTTGCCCAGAGGAGTTGTGGATGCCCCATCCCTGAAAGTGTTCAAGGCCAGACTGGATGGGGCCTTGGACAGCCTGATCTAGTGGGTAACATGCCTGCTCATGGCAAGGTGGGGTTGGAATTAGATGGTCCCTTCTAACCTTCCAAGGTCCCTTCTAACACAAGACAAGCCATTCTGTGATTCTATGAACAATTACTAAGAATGTTTAGAATCACTTTATCTATTAAAGATACTTAAAACATAACCAGATCATTTAAAGTACAAAATTATAGCCAATTCCCTAACCAGATCCTTTGCACTACAAAGCTGTATGCAATGCCCTGACCTTTAATAAATGTTAATATAAATAGCATTAATATATTACAACCAATAAATATATTAATAGACAATATCTTATGAGTTCTCAATAGAAGCAACAAAGAAGCAGTCAACGGATCAAACAGCACAACTGAAAAAGTCTTACCTAGCTTCAGCCCTGAAAAATAATCAGGGCAAGTCATATGCATCCCCTACAATGACTGAAGATAAAGCATACGCACTTAAGAGAAAAATGAGTATCATGTGTTATAGACACCTGAACTGGGTGGAGAGCAATGAATCACATCTTTCTATGTATACTATTTCTGACTGTTTACTGTAGTAATCCTAGAAAGCTAGCTTAAACTCTATAGCAATGTTTTTGATAGATTTAGACAGATGAGTTGGCACCTGCTGACTAGAGGACTGCCCAGGCTGTAGTGAACAAGTAATATTGAGTACTATTTTTAAGCTAATAAACTCTACTGTATGCAGCTATACTTTTTTCTACACTGTGTGAATATACTTGCTTAGGTCAACAGTGCTCAGGTCAGTTGCTTCATTGAGCAGTGCAGTCATGTCCTAAGAGGGGATGTTAGTAGAAAGAGGATGGCAATTTTATCGATAGGCCTGAGTAGCTGAGAACAGCTTTAAGAAATAAACAAACAATGTTTCTGATTGCTGGAAGAAGAAAGTTCTTCAGATATTTTCCAGCCTGTTTGAAAGACAATGCTTTATTTAATTTGATTTAAACAGTGTTGAAAGAAATAAAACTTTCTTATTTCATCCTGTAAAAACTTGTGGTTTTCTACAAATACTAGATGCTTTGTATTAAAAAAAAAAAAATCTTGACAATATTTCTGTGATGTATAGAAATACTTTATTTTTTAAAAAAAAGCATAATTAAAAAAGCATTTATTTTTTTTTTTAAAAAAAAGCATAATTAGAATACAGACAAAACAGACCTGATAAAATGCTGTATGTAAGGCAACGGAACAATCCCAAATCAAACACAAAACATTTCACAAAGATTCCTGTTTAATTAAATTAAAAATGCTACAAGTAAAAAAGCAAAAAATGGCAGCCGACTGTAAAGGTGCAAAACTCAGAGGGCAAAGAAATTTCTCTTATATATTCTGGGCCTCTTTCCTCCTTCCTTCCTCCTTCTGTCCTCCCTTCCTCCTCCCTTCCTCCCTTCCCCCTCCCTCCTTCCTTCCTTCCTTTCCTCCTTCCCTTCTTCCTTCCTTTCTTCCCTCCCTCCTTCCCTCCTTCCTCCTTCCTTCCTTGCCTGCCTGCCTGCCTCCCTTCCTCCCTTCCTCTACCCATATTTATCCCTTCTTGGAAATCTTTCCCCCCTCTCCAGCCTTTGCAAACAGTCTTCAGCTATTTTCTTATTTCTTTCTAATTTGTCCTAACACTTTTACAATCCAATCTCAGTAATTTATTGCAAAACAAAACAGAACAAAACAACCTAGTCATTGTCTCTGACCTAAAAAGAACACCAAGATGAGCTATAAAGCAGAATAAGGAGGTGAGAGGCAGTAGTATTTTGTAATGGAAAGAGAAATCCATTCTTGGTTTAAGAGCTCTAGGATAGCACTATACAAATCTTGTTACCCTCATCTCTACTACTAAAAGGTTTTTGGGGGATGATGTAGAAAGGATTTAGGAGAGTGGCACAAATGAAATGTCACAAAAGGCTTTGGCCAAAGGGTACCCACAGAACTAGGTGAACAGCTTGAAAGACTACATGATATTTACACAGTGAATGGGGATTGACATGGTGAGTGGATAACGGTTTGTATGTATCTTAATCTAGATAAACACTCAATCTTATTTAAACACTCAGTGTTCCTATGGGTATAGTGAGATGGAGTGTAGAAAGAGTGAGCTGCCAAGTCATCTTGAAGATAATCCAACCTCTGAAAACTAGTTCATCATTAATATTTGTACAATAATAGTACCCCAACAGACTATGGTTCTATGCAAGATGGGTATACCTAATATATATTACATAATGTATCAATAGGCGCATTTTATTGGGCTAAACACTTTACCCTTCTTAACTACGGTGAAGACATGACAGTAAATGCATACAGAGTTTAGTCCATCCTTTGGATTAAAAGAGCAAAAGGGCCATCTTTTTCTAAGCAACAGCTACGAATTTTAACTATAGGTAATAGGTTACCTGACCTCATTTTAAACAAGCACGTAATACTGTTCATCATATTGCCACATGGGATAAATTTCCTTTAAAACAGTTCTATCTATCAGCTCCCATTCAGTTTGAAAACAACACTGATGGCAGGTGCTCAACATGTTTGCTAGGTCCTCAAGTCAATATCCTCACAAACAAAGAAGATTATAACATACACTTTAAGTGGGAAATGAGCCAAGTTATGATTTTGTTAGTTTAAGACCCTCAGTGGAGTAAGTTTATTCACAGAAATCATCCTAAATGTAATTAATGGATATAACCATAAATAATATTAATGTAAAGCTGTTCTCCAACTGTTCAGTGGTTGTTATGACAATAACATATTAAACTAAAAATTACTATGAAGGTTACTCAATATTAATTCTAAATTAGAATAACTATCAAGAGAGTTAGGAAATGAAGATTTGAAAATATATATATATATTAAAAGCACCTGCGTGTGTTTCGTGTGCAAAATTAATTGCCATATTAAATTAGCAGAATGACAGTAACATTAAGGTACCATTAATATCATTCATAATTATTAATTATCTTTAAGTTGAAACATATGTCATTTCCTTGACATATTGTATTTATTATTAAAAAGATTAGCTTTTAAAAACTCTAATTATGGGTATAGAGCATATGGAAGATATGTATAATAAAATAAAACTAAATATTCTCAAGCAATTTTTCTGTTAAAAAAAAAAAAAGTGTTTTGTGTAGAAACTCAGTCCAGTTGGTATGAAAACTGGAAGACAGACAGTAAGTTTAAATAACATATAGCGAGGGAAAATGAAGTAAAAGGAAAAGCAATGGCATCAAGGGTACCACCCTTCATTTTCCTTAATAGTCCAGATGTTCTAACACACATTTTTAACAATATTCTTTGAAACAGAGTGTTGCACGTGACCCAAAAATGCTAGTAATTTTTAGGTGTATAGTTTAGTTTCAAGAACTCAATCTTTAATTTTTCATTCATTGAAATATTTTCACTGTTCATACGAAAATATTTTCTTCCTTTTGAGACCCTACACACAGAATGTGTTACCAATCTGAAGTGTACTTTAATTTTATATTATTGGTTTACACACACATATAATTTAACATTTATTTCAGCACAGATTTCTCCTAATGTAACCTAGAGGTTGTAGAACCATGAGTTTAATTTTTACTCATGTGCTCTGTGACAGATGGATGTGCTGTAATGTCCCAGTTCTCTCCTGCCCTTACCCCTTAGTCTATGTCTTACATAGCTTCAGCTGTTCCGCGCTGAAAATGATAAACGATAATAAAACTCTCCTGGCTTCATTGGAACTACACCAGCTGAAATTGTGATGCTGTGTTCCCAAACAATTAATACAATGATAGATGCTGACAAACACAAAACCATCCATTTCAAATTTTTATTTTTTTTTTTTTTTGTTTGTTTGTTTGTTTGTTTGTTTATTTTTTTACGGGGAAAGTACAATGAAATAATAATAATAAAAAAAAAAAAACAGACAGTGAAAATAGGCTCCAAGTGTTTTGGAGACTTAGGCAAAGGATTTTCTCCTCCTTCCAACCTACTGACATATATGCAAACATCTTCAGACACTTAATGCCTAAGTCCTGTCACTCCCCTGGAGACAGCTCTGACTGTGTCAGAACAGTTATTCTGGAAAGCAGTATCAGAGACTAAATTAAGAGTCACACACATCTTGAAAGCTATCTTAAATCTACACTTTTCACATGCTTCTCTGACAGTTAGGCACTATGAATTGATTAACAGGTACTAATATTTTACAGTATTTAAAAGAGCACAGAACTTAACAATGTTTCCAAAACCAGCTGATGAACTGTATTCTGCAAACAGAATTTACAAGAATATCCTGAGTTCTACTTTGCATTGAAGGTTGCTTGAAAATAACCCCTTTTCTTATAAGCATACCTAATTTGAAAAATGGACTCCAGAACTATATCTATTATTCATTTTTTTCAATTAAAAAGAAATAAGAATCCATTAACATCAGTTATTTGGTAAAGCTATTCAGTCTTTTCTTGATAAAGTCACAAATATACAAATATGTATGATTGCTGCATAGATGGTTTCTTTTTATTTGAGAGCATTCAACATATAGATTATGCTAAGTCCTTTTCACTGTTAATGAACCTGTTACATAATAATAAATAAATAAAAATCATCATTTAAAGACAGGTAAAGTTTGGGCATTGCATCACCTAAGACGAACCTGGCACCCAAAAAAGAATAACCTAAGAAGCTGAAGTCAGCTTTTGATAGCAGTAGAAAAATGGTGACCTTCATATTGCACTTTAGCTTCCCGATCTCACCTTTCTCCTCGTCCCCACCCTCTCCTTCCTCAGCACATAATGTAGACTAAGATATAACATCCTCTTTCAAATATGTTCTGCAGCAAACCTACTGTCATCTCCCCACTTTAATTCTGACTGTGAGCACTCTTTTTTACAATCCATGTAACCTCACATTTTCTATATGTCTGGTTAAGGGGAACCAGCTATTCCAAAATGGTTTTCATCCTGAAATAGCTGGTGAATTCCTGGTACACAAAACTGTGTCTCTGAAGACAATTCAGCAGCTCTCCAATAGAAATTTGCTCTCTCCTTACTTTGAGTCTCCTCCTTTGGTAAGACAAAAATACCAGAATTAATTTGGAATAGCAAACAAAATCCATTCAAGAAATTAATGCATTTGGCCTATACTATACAAATCCCTACTTTCATCTTGGGATTATCTTCATGGATTGTCCCATCCCAAGGACAGGGAAAATGCTTGTTTTTGTTGTTGTTATTGTTGTTGTTTTGTTGTTATTTTTGTTTTGGCTTATTTTTCTTTGTTAATATTTATTTCCTTTTTTCGTTCTGAAAGCTCTGTATTTCACAAATTCATTCCTTTTTCAAGTTATACTGTGTACGAGTTAAAAACAGCAACCTGTTAAGTAAGAAGAACTAAAATGCATAAAACTGAATCTTGAAGGTATTTCTTTGCACATACCTGCAGTTTTTTAGATGAAATTGTAGCTCTTTCCCAACATATACATTTTGAACTATCTTGCAATCTGTGTGTGGATCAATGATTTAAAAAGCTTTTTTTTTTTTTTCTTTTTTTTTTTTTCTCCCATTACTTGTACAATCCCCCTCCATTATTGTGATCAGCTCTTCTCTGGAGTAACTCTATGCATTAAGTAAGCCAAGTGCAATTGGTGAATTGAAATAGTCATTGACTGGAGTCAATTGCTTGCATACAATTATCATCTAAATTACTCTGCAAAACTATTTTGTGTGTTTCCTGCTTAAAAGCACAGTTACTTCTTTATTTTGATCTGTCTTCTTTTATAACCATAGATGAGTCTTAGAGATCACTTAGGATGGAAAAGACCTCCAAGATCTTCAAGTCTAATGGTTAACCTAGCACTGCCAACTCTAACACTAGACCATGTCCCTAAGACTATATTTACATTTCTTTTGAATACCTCTAGGGATGGTGACTCAACTAATTCCCCGGGCAGCCTGTGCTAATGCCTCACAACCCTTTCAGTGAAGAAATTATTCCTGATATCCAACCTAAACCTCCCTTGGCACAACCTGAGGCCATTTCCTCTTGTCCTACCGCTTGTTGCTTAGGAGAAGAGAGTTACCCCATCCTGCTACAACCTCATTTGAGGTAGTTGTGAGAATGATAAGGTCTCCCCTGAGGCTCCTCTTCTCCAGACTAAACAACCCCAATCTCCTCAGCCACTCCTCATGAGGCTTGTTCTCTAGACACTTCACCAACTTCGTTGCCCTTCTTTGGACACGTTCGACAAGCTTCAGCACCTTGATGTCCTTCTTGTAGAGAGGAGCCCAAAACTGAACTCAGTATTCGAGGTGCAGCCTCACCAGAGCCGAGTGCAGGGGGACGATCACTTCCCTAGTCCTGCTGGCCACACTATTTCTGATATCAGACAGGATGCTGTTGGCCTTCTTGGCCACCTGAGCACACTGCTGGCTCATATTCAGCTAGCTATCGACCAATACCCCCATGTCCCTTTCTGCTGGGCAGCTTTCCAGCCACTCTTCCCCCAGCTGGTAGCACTGTAAGGAGTTGTTGTGTCCCAAGGGCAGGACCCAGCACTGAGAGCCTTGTTAAACCTCATACAGTTGGTCTCGGCCCATCAATCCAGCTTCTCTAGATCCCTCTGTAGACCCTTTCTACCCTTGAGCAAATTAACACTCGCACCTAACTTGGTGTGGTCTGCAAACTTACTCAGGATATACCTGATCCCCTCATCCAGATCATTGAAAAAGATACTGAAGAGAAGTGGCCCCAGTACTGAGTGCTGGGAGACACCACTACTGACCAGCCTCCAGCAGGATTTAACTCCATTCACCACAATTCTTAGGACCCAGCCACCTCTCCAGTTTTTAACCCAATGAAGCATATACTCATCCAAGCCATGAGTAATCAGTTTCACCAGAAGAATGTTGCAGGAAATGGTGTCAAACGCCTAAAGTCTAGGTAGACAACATCCACAGAGCATGTCACCTTGTCACAGAAGGAGATCTGGTTCCTCAAGCAGGAATTGCCTTTGATAAACCCAGGATGACTGGGCCTGATCACCTGGTTGTTCTGTAAGTGCTGCATGATGGCACTCCAAATATTCTGCTCCATGAGCTTCTCCAGCACCAAAGTCAGACTGACAGGCCCATAGCTCCCCAGGTCCTTTTTCCAGCCTTTCTTGTAGATGGGCATCACATTTACTAGCCACAAGTCAAATAGGACCTTCTCTGATAGCCAGGACTGTTTATAAATGATGGAAAACAGCATGGTGAGCAAATATTACATACTTTCAGTATCCTTGCAGAAGATTAGCAATAGTTTTCCTAGCTACTGATTTTGATTGTAGTCAGCTTGGTCATTTTATACTTCTGTTTTCTCACTGAGCTGGATTCTGAACAAGCAGGATTTCTAAAGATCTTCCAATTTATGTACCCTATACCCTATTTTTAAGGAGTAATCACCTCACATAATCTCACTCCCAACTCTAAAAATGACATGGATTCAGAGTAGTTTATTTTGCAAAATAACAGCAACAATAACAGTAACAACAATAACAACAATCATTTATTCTGTGATGTCACTGATGTGATGACTGTATGATTTATTCTGATCTTCATGCTATTTCAAATGGCCATCCACCCCATTTCATTCTCATTCTAACATTATCCTCTAGACTAGTTGTTATTTTCATCATTTTTATCTTTATATATTTATCTAAAACTGTTGTGTTTCCCATCAGTGTTTGTTTGATGAGATTTTATTTTTTTTTAAACTTTCCCACGTATGGCATACTGTTCATTCCTCAAATATATTTGTAGTTCTTCTTTATAGATGCTGAATTTTGAATGACTTCTTCCTTGATGGAAACATGCACAGTATTGTGGACTTGGCCTCATAACTGCCTTTTAATGGATTCTCTCTTGCTCTCTCTGTCTTTGTGTTTGACAAGAGAGTCATAACAAGTGTTTATAGACACCTAACATTTTCCCTCAGTAGAATAGCTTTTATGGTACTTCTCCAAAGTGATTGTTAACTCCTTTAGTTTTACTCATAACTTTGGTTTGTTTCATGATCTCATTAATAGGGCATTAATTCCTACTATTTTTGCTTTTATTTCTGCCTCTCTGAAGAGGTGATGCACTTCAAACGTGTTCCAGTCCAAACTGATAATCTTTTAGGCTTTTGCCAACACTCCACTATCTCAGTACAGGACCTGTATTAGCACTGCAAGTACTTACTTTCAGTTTTCTGAGCTTGTTACATCAAAACAGAGCAGTTAATTTCTTGCTAATTGCCTTCTCAATCTTATTCTTGAAGATCTCAGCAATGGTAGTGTTCTTCCTGGTGACCACTTTCTGCTGCCTATACTCTTTTATCTGCTACCATTTCCTTATGCAACTGCTTTTCTCTTGTCACGGGTATTAGCATCAGGAATGGAAATTACATTTCCCACTTTCTCAGCTCCAATTTTTCTCCCAATTGCTAATGTTCATTATCCTCTCCTAAGTTCTAAAGTCTGAAGACAGTCCAGAGGTCCTTTCCAACCTCAAATTTTCACAATTATAACATACAAAGCTCAATATTTTTCAGCATCTTTTCAGTTTTAGAAGACTTCTAGTTAATTCCAGAGAGAATTTCTCAGTGTTAATCTATTTTACCTGAAAAGGTTATTCATGATTTCTCAGCAATCTTTCCACACTCTGTTTTGGCATGTAGCATGCTTTTTTCAGTCTCTGGATTCACCACAGTTAAAGGACTGTTAATTTTTCTTAACAAGCAGTCAAAAGCTATTCAGTTCTGACTGGTACCTGTGAATTTTAGCCTTCATTGTTTCATCCACCTGAAGACCACCTTATCTAAGACAGCCTTTAGCATATTCCTAAATTAGTGCGAATATCCTTCAGCTCAACCGAATGGTCACAACAGCCATACTGATTAAGAACCTCTCGAACTGTTTCCACGTTACTAAAATAAACAAAAGGAAAACACTAAACTTCCATTTCCCTCAGTCCATTATAAATGAGCATTGCAGGTACTTCTCATGCAAAGCAAAAGCACTTCTTTACTAAGGGAAAAAGTCCTACTCCTTCTATTCAGTTGATCTTGAAATGTACAAGAGTTTGTTTACTTCTGCATCTGTTTTATCCTGCTGGGCAGCCAAACTCCACAACTGCTCTCTCACTCCACCTCCTAAAGGAAGAGTGGGAGAAAATACAATGAAAAGGGCTCATTGGTTGAGAGAAGGACAGGGATATCATTCAACAGTTATTGTCACAGTCAAAACTGATTCAGCATAGGGAGATTAATAAAATGTATTGCCTATCACTAGCAGACTAGAACACTGAGAAACTAAAAGCAAACTAACCCCCCCCCCCCCCCCCCCCCATCCACCCTCTTCTACCTTCTCAACCCCAAGCAGAACAAGTGAATGGAGACTGGGGCTGCTGTCAGTCCATAATGCTTTGCCTCCACCTCTCTTTCACAGTCACTCTCTTCCTCTGCTCCAGCATGGGGTCCCCTCCCATGGGATGCTGTCCCTCCTGAACTGACCTGAACTTCCCACAGGCAGCAGATTTTCAAGACCTGCTCCAAATATGGGTCCCTACCACATGGTCCATCCCCCAGGAGCAAACTGCTCCAGCACGGGTCCCCCACGGGTGGCAGCTCCCCCCAGGCCCCCTGCTCCTGCGTGGGCTCCTCTCCACGGGCTGCAGCTCCAGCCCGGGGCCTGCTCCTGCGGGGGCTCTCCATGGGCCGCAGCCTCCTCCAGGCCACATCCACCTGCTCCACGTGGGCTCCTCCACGGGCTGCAGCGTGGAGATCTGCTCCATGTGGGACCCATGGGCTGCAGGGGGACAGCCTGCTCCACCAGGGGCCTCTCCACAGGCCGCAGGAAAACTGCTGCTGCGTGCCTGGAGCACCTCCTGCCCTCTTTCTGCACTGACTTTGGGGTCTGCAGGGCTGGTTCTCACTCCTCCCTCTCCCAGCTGCTGCTGTGTAGCAGTCTTTTCCGTTTCTTAAATATGCTGTCACAGAAACGCAACCAGCATTACTCATTGGCTTAGCTCTGGCCAGTGGCAAGTCCCTTTTGGAGTGGCTGGAACTGGCTATTACCTAACATGGGGTAGCTTCTGGACTCTTCTCGGAGAGGCCAGTCCTGCACCCACCCTGCTACCAAACCCTTGCCACATAAACCTAATACAGCTCTTCAAGACTTGATGTCAAGACATTCAATCGATTCCAGGCCTGTGTCAGTGGTGCTGTTTTCTAAGAAAGTGGGGCCAACTGCTTTTGTATGATCCATTAATGGAATGGGCCTGTTAGCCATTATGCTAGTTTTCTTTTTCCTCAGGCAGAATATCTCAGTTTCCTGTTTTCTCAATAGTTGGCTATTCTTATTAATAATATCTCCCTTCATCTTTTTTTTTTTTTTTTTCTTTCCTGCTCTCCTATAATTTCCTTTGAACTATTGTGAGTGCAAATAACTTTACAAAGTCTCTATGTACGAAATTCTCAAATCAATGAGAATTCTACAGGAAGAGGGAATTACTTAGTCATCGAAATGTTAGTTGTCTGATGTTAAAAGTCAGCAGGAGGAGCTCACAACATTAATCATTTTTTTAATAATTCTTCAAAATGGTGCCTCTTATGTAAAAAGCTGTTTCCACAAATCCACCCAGTGTTTGGACACAGCATATATCCAAATGTAACTGAACTTGTATTTAAAATTTAACAACTGTGATAGACCTCTCTTGGGGAGGATCAGCTGGACCTCTGTATGTAAAACCTGTGAGTCCCTATTGCTTGAACTAAGTGACTGAGCTTTTCTAGCTCAAAGGCAAGATTAAATTAAAAAAAAAAAAAAAAAAGATTTGTATTCCGGTCACTATGGAGGGATTGGACACCCCACTAACGGTTGGTTATATGCGTATTCACATTATGTTTTCCCACGTTATTTGTCCTTGCTTACTGCCTGGTCTGAGCTGTATGGCTTCAGAAATCTGTTCAGTTTTGACTCCAGAAAGCTTATTCATTTTGACCTTCTTCTTAAGCTGTTTGGTGGTGTCTGCATTTATGTTTCTACCTTAGATACAGTCCCAGTCCAAATCCACTGATACAAAAATCCATTTTGTGGAGAAACAATCTCAGGAAAGACATCAGAGATAGGAAGAGCCTATTAGGGCATTCTCCAGCCATTATATTCATGCATACACTCATCTCAGTAAAATGCCTGGAGCAGAAAATTACACAATATAGATTTATAAATTTCCTGTGTGTAGCAGTAAATAGGCAGGATTTAAATTTAAAACTGATAAAAGGATACACTTTGTTGCAGGATTAACCTAGAAAGCTCATTGACACAAAAAATATCACTGAGGTCTTAAAGAAAAATAAAAAAAAAATAAACATTTATATGGATATGAGAACATTCACATTTACATTAAATTAGATTTATTTCTTTAAAAAAATACAAACTGACCTATTTCAGGACATAAAACAAGAGGTAGCCATTGGAATGAGGAAAAACACACAAACAAACAAACAAAACACACCACCATCAACAACAAAAACCCTCTTAGGTAATTATTCATTCCAGCTTTCTTATGAGCATGTGGTTCTAGTCACTGACAGCGGCAAGATGCTAGACCACACACAAATATTGCTCAGTCAGGAATAGCAATTACCAGGCTTCTATTGACTTATGTTAATGACCACACTGTTACTACACTGGAGAAAGAAATGTTTTGGCATTCAGATTTGTTCACGAGAAGATAAAGGTGTCACACAGACATAGATGCTTTATAAGGAATTCCTGTCTCTTTTTCAACAAGAAATGTTTCTGGATAGATGTTTCAGGGAGTATTTAATGAGTGAGTGGCACAGAAATAAAATTATTGGCATGAACAAGTTAATGACCAATTAAGTACAAAAACAAAACTAAATTACTTGCATTGGTACCTAATTTAAAACTGTGATTGTAATCCAGGTAATAGAGCTCCGCTGGAAGTGTTCTTAGCACTCCCCTAACAAAAAAGTCATTACTGACTGGCCTGCTGCTTCATATAATTGCTGTGATAAGCCACTGCAAATATAATTAGCTTTAGCTGAAAAATTTTTCATCATAAAGCAAGAACAACAGTAGTACTTTGATTTATGTATTTATAGCAATTTAAGGAAGATCGTTAACACATTTAGTTTCCAGATATTTTTGCTAAGCCAGAAAATGCAATGAAATGCAGAAAGGATCTTTAAGAAGCAATGTTCTTTTCCTTGAATTGTGCTCCTTTTGAGCACTGAAATGACTTAAATATAGACATTTAGAAGCGAAAAGGGACTTCGTACTAATTTCTCCCCTAAATCCTTTTTGCAATTTTTGCTATTACAGTTCAATATGAGAAAATTGCTGGTCCTAATCAGACTGATTAATTGTGTGTATTTCTTATCCTACCATTGATGTTCCATTTCGTGTTCTGTTCTCTTGCCTGCCCACCTCAAACAAACAAGAATTTTCAGTAGAGATAGATATATGTCTTGAAAAATACTGCGTGAATACTCAATGGAAAAACCATAGAAAACAGAATTTGATTCTTTTGATTAAGGCTCCCAATTTCCATTCTTCTGGTGTTTGATCTAATGAATGAGTTTATCAGTGGGAGCTTTCCTAGAAACATTCATTTTTAATTGTGTATTAAACGTGTTCATGACAACCTCATTTTAAAAGTGTGCATGCTGGAAACCTAATTATAAAAGCTGCAGTCAAACAGTCATGAAATAAAACATGAAATCATATAACACATGACTTGTATGTCCAACCAAACTTAATCAAAATAATTAAAAAAAAACAGCACTGACTATTTGTGCTACAACTGAATACAATTAACATTATAGTTAGTATATTGGGATTTTTCTGGCAAGGTTTTGATAGCAGTGAAACTGCAGGGGTGGCCTCTGTGAAATGAAACCAGAAGCTGCCCCCATGTCAAACACAGTGAGTTCCAGCCAGCTTCAAAAGGAACATGGCAATGGCCAAAAGTGAGCCAATATCAGTGATGTTGCTTGCACCTCTGTGATATTATATTTAGAATGGGTAAAAATTCTGTACAGCAGCTGTGAAGCAGGGAAATAGGAAAAATGTGGCAGAAACAACTCTGCAGACACTAAGGTTCGTGAAGAGGGAGAAGGAGGAGATGCTCCAGGCACTGGAGCAGAAATTTCCCTGCAGCACATAGAGAATCATAGAATCATTCAGGTTGGAAAAGACCTGCAAGATCATCTGGTCCAACCGTCCACCTACCACCAGTACCACCCACTAGACCATGTCCGTAAGCATCACGTCCAACCTTTCCTTAAACACCCCCAGGGATGGTCACTCCACCTCCTCCCTGGGTAACCCGTTCCAATGCCTGACTACTCTTTCTGAGAAGAAATTTCTCCTAATTTCCAACCTAAACTTCCCCTGGTGCAACCTGAGGCCGTTCACTCTAGTCCTATCACCAGTTACCTGTGAGAAGAGGCCGACCCCCAGCTCCCCACACCTTCCTTTCAGGTAGTTGTAGAGAGTGATGATGTCTCCCCTGAGCCTCCTCTTCTCCAGACTAAACAACCCCAGCTCCCTCAGCTGCTCCTCATAGGACTTGTGTTCTAGGCCCTTCACCAGCTTTGTAGCCCTTCTCTGGGCATACTCCAGGACCTCAATGTCCTTCTTGTAGTGAGGGGCCCCAAAACTGAACACAGTACTCAAGGTACGGCCTCACCAGAGCTGAGTACAGGGGGAGGATCACCTCCCTGGTCCTGCTGGCTACAGTATTCCTGATACAAGCCAGGATGCCATTGGCCTTCTTGGCCATCTGGGCAAACTGCTGGCTCATGTTCAGGCGAGCATCAATCAGCACCCCCAGATCCTTTTCCTCTGCACAGCTTTCCTTTTTTTTTTTCTTTTTTCTTTTTTTTCTTTTTTTTTTCTTTTTTCTTTTTTTTTTTTTTTATTTATTTAATTTATTTATTTGTTTTGACCCAGAGGGTGGTGGTGAATGGTGTTAAAAGAAGACCATGGTGAAGGACATTGTTCCTCTGCAGCCCATGGAGGACCATGTTGGAATAGACATCCATGTTGCAGTTCATGGAAGACCCCATCCCACAGCAGGTGGACATGGGCTGAAGGAAGCTGCAGCCCATGCAAAGTCCATGCACAAGCAAGCTCCAGGCGGGAACTGTGACTTGTGGAGTAAAGCCCATGGTGGGTCAAGGTTGTCTAGCAGGAATTGCAGCCCATGGAAGATCCATGCTGGAGCAATCCATTCCAGAAGGAATGGTATGGGTACAGACTCATATTGGAACAGCTCTTGAAGAACTGCAGTCTGTGGGAAGCCCATGCTGAATCAGCTTGGGAAGGACTGCAGCCTGTGAAAGGGACTCCATGCAGGAGTAGGGAAAGAAAGTGAGGAGGAAAGAGTGGCATAAACTAAATGTTAAGGACTATCTGCATCCTGTATTCCCTTGTGCCAAGGGTAAGAGGTAGAAGAGTCAAAGAAAGGGGACTGAGGGTAAGGTGTTTTTAGTTCTGTTTTTAGTTTCTCACCATCCTATTCTAGTTTTATTTCTCACTAATTTAAATTAATCTTCCTCACATTGAGTCTATTTTGCTTGTGATAGTAAACGGTGAGTGATCTCCCTGTCCTTGACTCATTTTTTTTTTGTTTGTTTGTTTGTTTGTTTTTTTCTCCCCTTATCCTGCTGAGAAGGACAAGTGAGAGACCGTGGCTTGGTGGGCACCTGGCAGCCAGACAAGATTAACCTGCCAATGCTGGATAGTTTTGCATATCCTTAGTCCCATATTGATGCATGCAAATATGGAAAGTGTATATGCTACTTGCCATTGCAAAGGAAAATTTTATAGAATAATTTGCATATTTGTTCCTCAGTGTCTTGAAATATCATGGAAGAAGGAGGGAAGGGAAGGGAAGGGAAGGGAAGGGAAGGGAAGGGAAGGGAAGGGAAGGGGGAAGGGGGAAGGGAAGGGAAGGGAAGGGAAGGGAAGGGAAGGGAAGGGAAGGGAAGGGAAGGGAAGGGAAGGGAAGGGGGAAGGGAAGGGAAGGGAAGGGAAGGGAAGGGAAGGGAAGGGAAGGGAAGGGAAGGGAAGGGAAGGGAAGGGAAGGGAAGGGAAGGGAAGGGAAGGGGAAACAGTAAGAAGTGGGTCATTTAGGGGAAAATCTTGACAAAATGTGCTTTTCAATAACTCTCGTTAATTATATTTGTCTTCTTTAGCGTGGTTCTGGTGTTATTATTCATAGGACTGAATCTATTGCACAAATTGAAGCAAGTAAAATTAATAAATTATGATATAGAAAAGAGACATATAGCATGATGTTGTATATTGGCCAGTTTACACCTTTATTGCAATTCTTCATGCATTTTGAGATGGAAGTTACTTTATCTTTACTCATTTCAAAATAATTTTTAATTTATTTAATTTATTTAAGAAAATAATTTAAAAAGCCACATTTTCCTCAGCATACTTTAACAAGATGTTATTATTTTGAAGCAAATGCGGTTATATGTTAAAAGCATTTTTACACTATCAAACTCAGCTAAGGCTTTTGACAAAACTTCATAGATTTTTTTACTAGGAGCTCATAAAATTCTTCATAATAACCTGAAAGGTACATCTGGCCTAGTAATTCAGCCCTAGTCTTGCAAATCCTTTGGAGCATGCTGACCTTTAAGTATGAAAGAAGTTCCACTGACACTAATGGATTTTGGATCAAGCCATAAAAAAAGCAACCATCCAAAGTAGCACCTCTCATCACCAGAGAACTGCATCTGTTCACTTCCTATATCATTAGCACAAAGAGCCAGCCATTCATAAAGGTTACAATGTCATTGTAAAGAAATTCAGGAGTCACTGATACTGCCTTATAACCAGTGTATCTTTGGAAATATAAAATCATCCATGAATTAAAATGTAGACTGATCTAGAGCTTCATCCCA
The DNA here is from genome assembly GCF_040182565.1 of Anser cygnoides. Classification (NCBI taxonomy): domain Eukaryota; kingdom Metazoa; phylum Chordata; class Aves; order Anseriformes; family Anatidae; genus Anser; species Anser cygnoides. Next base: position 178,408,772 of record NC_089873.1, read on the forward strand.
ACTATAATACCATAATAATACTTGATATTTATGGGTGTTAGTTTGTTTTTGACAGAGAAAGAGTAGAAGACAGGGAAGAAGGCTAATTAATTTAAGTTGGAGATGCAGAAATTAGTCAATTTCCTCTACCAGGAAGTAATCGTATAGTGGAGGAAAATATGCCTTATTTCTATTATACAGAATATAGGAATTTTTATTTTAGGACGCTTGAGAAATGGTGGTTGAAATGCCAACCTTTCTCCAACTATGGATGTGATATTTTCATATTATTTGCGTAATACAAGAAATTGCTTACCCACTGAACTACTGTACTGGGTCTGGCTGGGATGCAGTCAGCTTTCCTCACAGCAGCCCATTTCATGCAGTATCTTGGATTTTTGACTAAAAGAGTATAGACAATACACCATTGTTTTAGCTGCTGCTGGGCACTGCTTGCATAGTATCATTTTTTTTTTTTTTTTTTTTTTTTTTTCTCACCTCCCCAGCAAGTAGGATCAAGAGGTTAAGAAACTGTGAGGACATAGCCAGAATAGCTAATCCACATTGGTCAAAGGGATATTCCGTACCATATAATATTATGTTCAGCAATAAAAACTGATGAAGAAGAAGATGGTCAAGGCAGTTGCATTCCAGGCTATGGGTCAGATACTGTCTGGGCATTGGCTTGCTTTTGGGAAGTGGTGAGTGAATCCCTCAGCATTATATTTGTTTTTCTCCTTTCCTTCTCTTATTAAACTATCTCTGTCTTGACTCATAAGTTTTCTTGCTTTTCCTCTTCTTATTCTCTCTCACTTCCCGTTGCAGAGGAAAGCAAGGCAGGGAACCAGCAAGTGCCTGTGCAGATTTTTTGAAAACTGCTAGCTGGAGTCAACCCACCGCAGCTACACACTTGATAAAGGTATAGTTATTTCATAAAATCTTATTACAGAAAAAAACATGCAGCCAGTTCTCCAGCATAAATTAACTTAGACTGGTTGAAGTTATTAAGGAGAACTTGCTGTTGGCATCTCAAAAGGCTGATTACCCGTGGGTTCGATGATGGCATCTATGAGACAAACACAGAGCTAGAAGAGCACTGCATGCTAGAACCCTGCAAGAAAAGAAGAAAGGTCTCATCAGCCTGTGGTCTCAACTAGCAGAACTGTCACGCTTTCTCAAGCACACATTGCAGTTTTCTGAGGTAACATTCATAAAAACTGATGTGAACAGATAATCTCACAGTATTTTTCTGACCATTTAGAATAAGACCAACAGAACTCATTTGATCCTTATCCTATTGATCCGACTCTGTATAACTTATTTACACATCAAATTGTCACTCAAGAGGTAGTGACACAGTTTGAGTTCTGATTTCTGTTGTATGTTACCTATAGAAACACTGTCAGAAAGAAACTTCACCAAAAGTCAGTATTACCCAGAAGAGCCTAACCTTTACCTATATTGCTCAAGCTTTTAAAATAGATTGAACTATGGTAACATTTCTCTGTAATACTCCAAATATACAACTCTACCTAGAATTTTGCCTTGTCAGTTTGATATTTCATTTGGGGATGCAAAATTTTCACCTACACAAGTCTGTGATATCTAGAAAATTTTTCATGGCCATCAATTTTTTCTTCTAATATTGCTCACTGCCCATAAAAAAAAAAAAAAAAAAAAAAAAAAAAAAAAAAAAAAGGATGTTCTGTCACTTGTCTAGTACTGTTGTCCATGATATCAGGGAAACTGGAATTCATTGACCTCAATTCTTTACTACAGTGTTTCTCAGTCTCTAGGGTGTTGTTTATTCTCTGCTTTATTAGAAATTAAAATAATTCAGGACTGTTCCTGACCTAGCTTTTAAAAGGTTTTAGCCTAACAGTGACACATAAGAGAATTCCAGCTGAATGGAATGAGGAACAGCAGTTCTGGGAATATGTCACTGGGAGATGAACACACTAGAAATTAGCAGGGTATCCTTTCAAATGATCCATCAGCTTAAACAACTAACTGAGCAGTGCCAAGGATCCAACAGTAAGAAAATTAACCTTGCTTTACATTGGTATATTATCTGTATTACTTTTCAAAGGCTGATTTGGATTTTGCTTGATAAATCTCAGCAAGAGATGAACTTCTCCTTAATCAATTAGAAATTCAACTACTAGGCATGTCTTTAACAGATCTTAGATCAATGCCAGTTTTCTACATCCCTATATGTGAAATAAACATTGTTCTGTCAAGTTAAGGACTCTAGTGTATCTTTAAACCACCCTTGACTTTATTTATTTTCTATGAAGAAAAATAATATACTAGTGATTAGGTTTAAAAAAAACTAAAATAATTGGTAGAAGATTCTGCATGGTTCTGTGTGTGTGTTGGGAATATAGTTACCAAGAGGCTAATTACAGATTCTGGAATGTAAAACTATAAGTGTTCCTGTGCTTGCATAAATTTGAACAATGTAAGTATTGCTCTAAATTATGACTGTCAGCTGTGATTCCCCAAGGGATCACACTAGCTGAAAACTGCCAAAACAAGTCTCACTGCATCTCCAGCTTGCAAGCAACCTGATCACATCACACAATGTTAAACTATATGTATGCTATCCTTAAGAAAAGGAAAAGGTATTAGTAATGGTCCTCACTTACTCTGATGTTAAAACAACATTGTCTTCAGGAAAGTTACAATGGCTAAAAAGAGCAGAAAAATTGGTCTCAAGAATTCAACAGCACTGAAAATTTTCAGTTTGTTTCAAAAGCAATTTATGCCATAATATTTCAACAGCTCAGGTCCTATATTTCAGTGTGAGCTTCAAGGACTTTATTACTATTATTATTATTAAGTATTGGAGAAATTTTAAATTACTATGAATATATATTTTCTTCTTAACTGTCATGCCAGCTGATTCTAGATTAAATCTTTCTGGAATTTTCCAAAGAATCCAGAGCATTTTGTCATGAAAGTCCTCCTTAAGTACCTTCCAAAATATGTTCATCTCCTCTCCTCTCCTCTCCTCTCCTCTCCTCTCCTCTCCTCTCCTCTCCTCTCCTCTCCTCTCCTCTCCTCTCCTCTCCTCTCCTCTCCTCTCCTCTCCTCTCCTCTCCTCTCCTCTCCTCTCCTCTCCTCTCCTCTCCTCTCCTCTCCTCTCCTCTCCCCTCCCCTCCCCTCCCCTCCCCTCCCTCCCCCTCTCCCCTCCCTCCCCTCCCCTCCCCTCCCCTCCCCTCCCCTCCGTCCCCTCCCCTCCCCTCCCCTCCCCTCCCCTCCCCTCCCCTCCCCTCCCCTCCCCTCCCCTCCCCTCCCCTCCCCTTCTCCTCTTTTCCATTCACAGTTTTAAATATCAGACTGAGTGATATTGAGAAACTTTGTCTTTCTCTATTTTTCTAGACTTTTAAGAAAATCAATATGTAGTTTCCCCTGAATACAAATTAGTATCACAAAGACTTTAACTTAGACTGAAAAAGTTCTTCATATTTGTCCAGAACTGGAGTTTCCACAATTGTTACCTGAAGCATATTTATATTTTCCCCTCTATTATCTAAGATTCATGTATTGTTTTCATATCTGTGAATTCATAATTCCCCCATTGTCATTCTAAGCCCCTGCAGAGCACAGTCTGTAGAATGTTCAACTTTTCAGTTTTAAAGTCAATTGAGGGGAAGTAATTTTTCTTCCCCATTATATACCTCCACACTTCCAGAATCAAAGTCTTTCATCATCAAAGAATCTGAGGCTTTGTCTCTTGCTATGGATAGATTGAAATCCAATACTTTCAGATGGGCTCTTGGTGATGTGTTTAGCCTCTTTCTTCTGTTACTTTATTTCCCATTATGAAGCACTGTGAGACTGTATGAATAGCACTGTATAAATATTGCAGTTGTTCTTGAACCAGCATTAGACTCTGTGGGTGCCAAGCCATTCTAACACATGGAACTTTCACAGTTCAGTACCCGAGTCACATTTTTGTAGGGGAGAGTTCTAAATGATGCATAGTTACCAGTTCCCTGAAAAGTGATTGGTTGCCAAAAAAAAAAAAAAAAAAAGCCTTTAAATTAAAGAAACACATATGGTCATGAAATATTTTCCAGGTTTTGAACTGGATGATGAAATAGTGATGATTTGATTTGATGAGCTTGAAGATAGGCTGCTGGTTTTTGTTTGTTTGTTTGTTTGTTTTAATTATTATTATTTTTAAGAATGGTGACTTATAGTATTGACAGTGCATTGTATTTTGTTTATACTAATTTTGCCATTTCAGATAAGACAAAGATCGTATTAGCCTATACAAGGAAGGACAATATTAAAGAATCAGTATTCTTTTTAGAAAATAGTGATGTGTTCTAGTGCTACTGACGCAAACCTTTCTACTAAAGAGGTTTCTGTATTCAAACCAGGCAACTGTTTAAATACATGAGTAGTTTGACTAGTAGCAATAAAACTGAAAGAAACTCAATCTCAAATTGTGAATATTTTCTATAAAACATAGGTGAAATATTGAGCCATCAAAATCCATTGCAAGTGGGTTCCAATGGATTACAAATCCATAGGATATGCATCCATCAAAAAAAGAAATTTTACTGTCCCTTTGAGTATTCAGTACTTCTGTAATGTATATGGAGCAATATAGACTACTACAAAAAAATTATACTCTAATGGGCATTTTTGACTTCTACCACTACATTCTTCTTTACAATAAGCTAAGAGTCTGAAAAAGTAGTGGTTTAATGATTCTCCAACCTCAGAAAATCCCTGACTGTGGTAGAGCTGAACACCCTAAAGAATCCTACTGCAAATTCTAATTGCGTATCTGGTTTTCCAGTTATCCATGTTAGAAGATGACTTCCATGGCATGAAATCATTTTGAATAACCTGGTTGTTGCACTGAGCTACGTCTAGACTGATAATGATGTTGAGAACTGCTTCATATACATGAACTCTGCAAGGATAGCTGTTGCAATAGAGACTGTGCTCACTTGTAAGGTCATATTTGTGATAGGATTATAAACTGTCTGTGTAGTAAGATTGTTTGTTCTTGATGTTCTTTTTTATTGCTATTTGTATTAATTGTTCTAATTTATTTATTTATTAAGAGGGAAAGTAGATGTTGTGAGACAGTAGATAGGTAAATCAAAAGAAATTGAGTTAATAGTAGATATTTAATGAAAAAGGAAACAAATTAATAGGATTATTTTTTAAAAAGTTTTCGCTTACTAATTTTAGTAAACTCCATAAGATTAAATGAGAATATGAATGGCTAGACCAAACACAAAATTAACTCTTGCCTTTTAGAGAAATCTCTTTAGGTATTCAGATCATTTTATGAAATTCAGGTTACTAGATGAATGAGGTATTTTTCCCGATTTTGGGCATACACTTTATGGCTTATTAACCAGCTGGCTGACTTTCCACTCATTGAACCTGATCGAATAATTCCATCTTGTGTCAGATGAATGCTGCAATAGCTGGTGTTAGTTTTAAGTCCCTTTCCCTGTAAAGTCTTAATCCTTGTAAACTGTAAAACTATTTAAAGTGTAAGACAGTGGAAAATCATAGAAACATAGAATGGTTTGGGTTATAAGGAACCTTAAAAATCATATATTTCCAACCCCCCTGCCATGGGCAGGGACACTTTCCACTAGATCAGGTTGCTCAAAGCCACATCCAGCCTGGCCTTGAACACTTCCAAGGATGGAACATCCGCAACTTTTCTTGGCAACATGTTCCAGTGCCTCACCACCCTCATAGTAAAGAATTTCTTCCTTATATCTAATCTAAATCTACCTTCTTTTAGTTTAAAACCATTACTTGTTTTCCTATCACTACACTCCTTGATAAAGGTTCAAATACAAGGTGCTGTACCTGGGTTGGGGCAATCCCAGACATGAGTACAGGCTGACAGAATAACTCACAGAGAGCAGCCCTGCAGAGAAGGGCTTGGGGGGTTCTGTTGGACAAAAAGTTTGACATGAGCCAGCAATGCACACTTGCAGCCCAGAAGGACAACTGTATCCCCGGCTGCATCAGCAGAGGATTGGCCAGCAGGTCAAAGGAGGTGATTTTTACCCCTCTGCACTGCTCTTATGAGGCCCCAACTGGAGTGCTGCATTCAGGTCTGGGGCCCCCAGCACAAGAAGGATGTGGATCTGTTACAATGGGTCCAGAGGAGGGCCACAAAGATGATCAGAAGGCTGGAGCACCTCTTCTATAAAGAAAGGCTGAGAGAGCTGATCATGTTCAGCCTGAAGAAGAGAAGGCTCTGGGGTGACCTTATGGCAGCTTTTCAATACTTAAAGTGGGCTTATAAGAGAGAAGGAGAATTAATTTTTTTACCTGGGCAGATAATGATAGGACAAGGGGGAATGGTTTTAAACTAAAAGAGGGGAGATTTAGATTAGAGGTTAGGAGGAAATTCTTCACTCAGAGGGTGGTGAGGCACTGGAACAGGTTGCCCAGGGAAGTTGTGGAGAATCCCTCCCTGGAAGTTTTCAAGGCCAGGTTGGCCAAAGCCCTGGGCAACCTGATCTAGTGGGTGACATCCCTGTCCGTGGCAGCAGGGTTGTAACTAGATGATCTTTAAGGTCCCTTCCAACCCAAGCCATTCTGATTAATTCTATGAAGAGTCCCTCTTCAGTTTTCTTGTAGGCCCCTTCTAGGTACTGGAAGACTATGATGAGATCTCGCCAGGGCCTTCTCTTCTCCAGGCTGTACAGCCCCAGCTCCCTCAGCCTGTCTTCATATGAGAGGTGCTCCAGCCATTTGATCATCTTTGTGGCCCTCCTCTGGACTCATTCCAATAGATCCATGTCCTCATTGTGCTGGGCACCACAGAGCTGAACTCAGTGCCCCAGAGCTGAACACAGCACTCCAGGTGAAGTCCCATGAGAGCAGAGTAGAGAGGGAGAATCACCTCCCTTGACCTGCTGGCAATGCTTGCTTTGATGCAGCCCAGGATATGGTTGGCTTTCTGGGCTGCAAATGCACATTACCAGCTCATGTTGAGCTTCTTATTAACCAGCACTCCTAAGTCCTCCTCAGAGCTGCTCACAATCCATTCGCTGTCCAGCCTGTATTTGTGCTTGGGATTGCCATGACCCAGGTGTAGGACCTTGCACTTGGCCTTGTTAAACCTCATGAGATTTGCACAGGTCCCTGTCTCAAGCCTGTCCAGGTCCCTTGGAATGGCCTCCCTTCCCTCCAGTATGTCAACAGCACTACAGAGCTTGGTGTCATTGGCAAACTTGCTCAGGGTGCACTCAATCCCACTGTTCATGTCACCAACAAAGATGTTAAACAGCACTGGCCCCAGTACCAGCCCCTGAGGAACACCATGCATTACTGATTTCCACTTGGACATGAAGCCATTGACTACAACTCACCAAGTGGTCCATTCCTCAGATCAAGGTCTCTCCAATTTAGAGACAAAGATATAATGGTGGACAGTGTCAAATGCTTTGTACAAGTCCAGGTAGTTAGTCAGTTGCTCTTCCTCTATCCAGAAATGCTCTAACCCTGTTTTAGAAGCTCTGTCAGGCATGATCTGCCCTTAGTTAAGCCATGTTGGCTGCTACTAATCACCTCCTTATTTTCCATGTGCCTTAACAGAGTTTCCAGGAGCATCTGCTCCATGATCTCACCGGGCACAGAGGTGAGACTGACTAGCTTGTAGTCCCCCAGGTCTTTGTTTTTTCCCTTTTTAAAAATGGAGGAGATGTTTTCCCTCTTCCAATGAGTGGGAACTTCACCAGATTGCCTTGACATTCTCAAATATGATGGACAGTGGCTTAGCAACTACGTCTGCCAATTCCTCATGACCTGCATATGTCTCATCAGGTCTTGTACACCTTCAGGTTCCTTAGCTAGTCTTGAACCTGGTCTTCTACAGTGGGCATCTCATCATTCTCCCAGTTCCTGCCTTTGCCTTCTGGGGCTTAGGCTATGTGTCTAGAGCTCTTGCCGGTGAAGAAGGAGGCAAAAAAGTCATTGAGTACCTCAGCCTTTTTCATATGCTGGGTAACTGGGTCTTTTGTTTCCTTCTGGAGAGAGTCCAAAATTTCCCTAGACTTCCCTTTATCACTGATGAACCTATGCTGTCCCTCCAACAAATATCAGGGTTGTGGAAGTCCGCCATGAAGACCAGGTCTTGCAAATGTGAAATCATTCTATACATCATCAAACATTCTAAAAATGTTTATTATATTTATTGTTAAGAAAAAAACTATTTCCATACATATCTTCATCTTTCTGTACTATTGATTTTATTGAAACAGTTGCATATTCCTTTTAAATCTGCAACAGCTTTTCTGTAAATCTGCAAGCAAAGCTCTTTCAAATGCACCCTCATAATTTATTCCAATTATTTGTGAAACTTAAGCTTGATAGAATAATCACTGGTGTTATATCTTCCATTCATTCCTGAAGACCATTTGGTCAGTCAATTGAAAATGGTAAAAAGTTGTGGGATTTACAGAGACACATAAGTAGTGCTTGCTTTCATAGGAATGTATCCTTTTTAATTCAGAAATAATTTAGGTATCAAGTAATTTAGGTAAAAAAGAAAAGCAATGTATTTTCACCTGTAATAGAATTTTTTCAACAGGAGACCCAAAAACTTTTATCTGAAATGTTGAGATTAGCAAGCAATAACTTATTTTTGTATCCAGTGAATTTAAATAATAGTTTAGGGAAACTGCTTTTGAACTGATGGATGAAGGTAGGAAACATCAGTACCTTTCATACAAAGATCATGGCTATACGTATTTGGGTGTCATGGTCACTAGTGTAATCCATAGGTACTTTCAACTCTAATTTAAAGTCTGAATTAGAGTCTAATTTAAACTCTAATTAAGTCTGCATAAACCTTTTTTTTTTTTTTTTTTTTTTTTTTCCCCACTGCAAATGAACAATTATATTGAGGATTGATCCTTCCCATCTTCAGACTGATTTGTGAGATAAAGTAGATAAATTGCTCCCCAGATGTGCTTATTTCTCGTTATTGATTACAAAGGGAAGTGATTGCCTAAGACTTAGGTCTGATTTTCAGAGGTAGTAAATCAATTGAAGTGAAATCTAACCTAAGTAAAGAACTTCAAGATACATGGTTCCAAAAAAAACCAACCAAACAAAAAAAAAAAAAAACTGACCAACTTATTAATATGTGACAAAATGAAATCTCTTTTTTGTCATATTGTTGTTTCACTTCCTCGCATTCAGCAGACCACTCTTGAGGACAGACCAGGATAAGAACCTTTGAGATTCTCCATCAGTGGGACACTTGAACACAAATGCAGCATCCCATCTCTGTATGTGATATTACTACAGGAAACTGAGGTATTATTTCTGCTTATATTATTTGTCTTTCCCTTCTTCATTATAGATAGTTCATCTTAAGTGTTGTTAGGGTGAAATTCTAAAACTCAGTGTATCTTTGCAGTGTTGTTTGAAGAAAGAAGAGGATTTTAATCTGTTCCAAAATGAGAACTGTTACCATTCTGTTTTGTATGGCTTGTCATTTGGGAGTAATATAAATGTATCACACTTTGAAAAGTCTGTAACTCCATAATAATAAAGGCAATTTTTAATATTTGCATTTTAAGTTATGTCAAGGGTTCCCAGAGTAAAAGAGTGGGTATGAAATCTAAGTAAATTAATTAAAGTTCCTTTAGTAAAATGATCCACATTTCCCCAGAGATATATTTCTGTATTTTAATACAAAATCATCCTGCAGTTTAAAAATAAGAAAATACAGCTTGGTGGTAATTTATAACTTAATAGTATATTGTGAGAGTAAGAACTTTACTGGAAACAGTGATCAGTAACAAAATAAATGACTACGTTTGTAATGTGTTAACCTGCAAAATCCTCATCTGGGACATATTTTCTTATCATTATAGGGGAAATTAAGAACTCGGTAATTGTCAGTCTGAACTTTATTAGTATATTGCATATCAACAATTTACCTCCTTGTCTGCTGGTCAGGAGTTAGTCACTGTAGAGCAATACCCACATCTTATGCAGATTTTGACTGAAAATATGTTCATCCTCACAACAACATTCACTTCTCTGTTTGCATACATAAATTTGGATTCCAAGACCAATTTCAACTGGGTACAGAGCACATATCCATGTTTTGTGTTGGTAGAAAATGAAAATGACCATGTTGGAGGAAGTCCTAGGTGAAAGAAAAAAATGCATATTTTTTAGCTTTAAACGAATCCAGAAAACCACCAGGATGAAGGGCAGAGATGCAGAAGGAAAGATGACAATGATAGAAAGAGCAAGAAAGAGTGAGAGATAAGCAGGGTAGGGGGGGAGAAAGGTAAAGAGAAAGAACGGTAAAGAGGAGGAAAAAGAGATAAAACTAAAGAGAAGGAGAAAAGGAGAACAGGAGAAAAGGAGAAAGAGTGAGCAAGAAAGAAAGAAGAAAGGTTATACAGTGCCTCAGAGTGTTTAGGTGGAAAAGGCTGAGGTGCTTAATGCCGCCTTTGCCTCAGTCTTTAGCGGCAATACCGATTGTTCTCCGGACACCCAGTGCCCTGAGCTGGTGGAAGGGGATGGGGAGCAGGATGTGGCCTTCGCTATCCATGAGGAAATGGTTGGCGACCTACTACGGAGCTTGGATGTGCGCAAGTCGATGGGGCCGGATGGGATCCACCCAAGGGTACTGAGAGAACTGGCGGAGGAGCTGGCCGAGCCGCTTTCCATCATTTATCGGCAGTCCTGGCTATCGGGGGAGGTCCCGGTTGACTGGCGGCTAGCCAATGTGACGCCCATCTATAAGAAGGGCCGGAGGGCAGACCCGGGGAACTATAGGCCTGTCAGTTTGACCTCAGTGCCGGGGAAGCTCATGGAGCAGATTATCTTGAGGGTCATCACGCGGCACTTGCAGGGCAAGCAGGCGATCAGGCCCAGTCAGCATGGGTTTATGAAAGGCAGGTCCTGCTTGACGAACCTGATCTCCTTCTATGACCAAGTGACGCGCTTGGTGGATGAGGGAAAGGCTGTGGACGTGGTCTACCTTGACCTCAGTAAGGCTTTTGACACCGTTCCCCACAACATTCTCCTCAAGAAACTGGCTGCTCGGGGCTTGGACTGGCGTACGCTTCGCTGGGTTAGAAACTGGCTGGATGGCCGGGCCCAGAGAGTTGTGGTGAATGGAGTCAAATCTGGTTGGAGGCCGGTCACTAGTGGAGTCCCCCAGGGCTCGGTACTGGGGCCGGTCCTCTTTAATATCTTTATTGATGATCTGGATGAGGGCGTCCAGTGCACCCTCAGTAAGTTTGCAGATGACACCAAGCTAAGTGCGTGTGTCGATCTGCTCGAGGGCAGGAAGGCTCTGCAGGAGGATCTGGATAGGCTGGAGCGATGGGCTGAGGTCAACTGCATGAAGTTCAACAAGGCCAAGTGCCGGGTCCCGCACCTGGGCTGCAACAACCCCAAGCAGAGCTACAGGCTGGGAGATGAGTGGCTGGAAAGCTGCCTGGCCGAGAAGGACCTGGGAGTATTGGTGGATAGTCGGCTGAATATGAGCCAGCAGTGTGCTCAGGTGGCCAAGAGGGCCAACGGCATCCTGGCCTGTATAAGAAGCAGTGTGGCCAGCAGGTCGAGGGAAGTGATTGTGCCCCTGTACTCGGCTCTGGTGAGGCCGCACCTCGAGTACTGTGTTCAGTTTTGGGCCCCTCGCTACAGGAAGGACATGGACGTGCTCGAGCGAGTCCAGAGAAGGGCGACCAAGCTGGTGAGGGGTCTGGAGAACAAGTCTTACGAGGAGCGGCTGAGGGAGCTGGGCTTGTTCAGCCTGGAGAAGAGGAGGCTCAGGGGCGACCTCATCGCTCTCTACAGTTACCTGAAAGGAGGCTGTAGAGAGGTGGGGGTTGGTCTATTCTCCCACGTGCCTAGTGACAGGACGAGGGGGAATGGGCTAAAGTTGCGACAGGGGAGTTTTAGGTTGGATGTTAGGAAGTACTTCTTTACCGAAAGGGTTGTTAAGCATTGGAACGGGCTGCCCAGGGAGGTGGTGGAGTCACCATCCCTGGAGGTCTTTAAAAGACGTTTAGATGTAGAGCTTAGGGATATGGTTTAGTGGAGTACTTAGTGTTAGGTCGGAGGTTGGACTCGATGATCTTGAGGTCTCTTCCAACCTAGAGAAATCTGTGAATCTGTGAATCTGTGAATTGATTTTCTTCTTGCTGTTTTTTATGAAAGAAGAATTTGAACACTGTATTTTTTAATTATGATAGTAATATTCAAACAGACAAACAAGTTTGTTTGTTTGTTTAATTTATTTCTATTAGTGAAGTTCATAGCAAGTAAACTTTGTACTCTAATGCAAATGGAATAGATAACGGAACAGATCACAGAATCACAGAATCACAGAATCGTCTAGATTGGAAGAGACCTCCAAGATCACCCAGTCCAACCTCTGACCTAACCCTAACCAGTCCTCCACTAAACCATATCACTAAGCTCAACATCTAAACATCTCTTAAAGACCTCCAGGGATGGTGACTCCACCACTTCCCTGGGCAGCCTATTCCAATGCCTAACAACCCTTTCAGTAAAGAAGTTCTTCCTGATATCCAACCTAAACCTCCCCTGGACCAACTTTAGCCCATTCCCCCTCGTCCTGTCACCAGGCATGTGGGAGAATAGACCAACACCTACCTCGCGACAGCCTCCTTTAAGGTACCTATAGAGGGCGATAAGGTCACCCCGAGCCTCCTCTTCTCCAGGCTGAACAATCCCAGCTCCCTCAGCCGCTCCTCGTAAGACTTGTTCTCCAAACCCCTCAACATCCTCGTCGCCCTCCTCTGGACTCTCTCGAGCACCTCCATGTCCTTCTTGTAGCGAGGGGCCCAAAACTGAACGCAGTACTCGAGGTGCGGCCTCACCAGAGCCGAGTACAGGGGCACAATCACTTCCCTAGACCTGCTGGCCCCACTGCTTCTTATACAGGCCAGGATGCTGTTGGCCTTCTTGGCCACCTGGGCACACTGCTGGCTCATATTCAGCCGACTATCAACCAGTACTCCCAGGTCCCTCTCGGCCAGGCAGCTTTCCAGCCACTCATCTCCCAGCCTGTAGCTCTGCTTGGGGTTGTTGCGCCCCAGATGCAGGACCCAGCACTTGGCCTTGTTGAACTTCATACAGTTGACCTCAGCCCATCGGTCCAGCCTACCCAGATCCTCCTGCAGAACCTTCCTACCCTCGAGCAGATCGACACACGCACCTAACTTGATGTCGTCTGCAAACTTACAGAGGGTGCACTCGATCCTCTCATCCAGATCATCGATAAAGATATTGAAGAGGACTGGCCCCAGTACTGAGCCCTGGGGGACTCCACTAGTGACTGGCCTCCAACTGGATTTGACTCCATTCACCACAACTCTTTGGGCCTGGCTATCCAGCCAGTTTTTAAGCCAACAAAGCGTACGCCAGTCCAAGCCACGAGCATTCAGTTTTTTGAGGAGAATGTTGTGGGAAACGGTGTCAAAAGCCTTACTGAAGTCAAGGCAGACCACATCCACAGCCTTTCCCTCATCCACTAAGTGTGTTACTTTGTCATAGAAGGAGATCAGATTCGTCAAGCAGGACCTGCCCTTCATAAACCCATGCTGTGTTAGATAGTTTCAGCTGAGATAAAGTTAATTTTCTTCATAGTGAATGGTATGTTGCCGTGTTTTGGCTTTTGGAGGAAAATGGTATTGACAACACATTGATGTTTAGTTGTTGCTGAGCAGTACTTGCACTGAGACAAGGACTTTTTAGTTTCCATTCTGCCCTGCTAGCGAGGAGGCTGGGGTTGCACAAGAACCTGGGACAGGACACAACCAGGACAGCTGGCCCAAACTGGCCAAAGGAATATTCCATAACAGATGACATTATGCAGAATAATAAAACCAGGGATGGGAGGTGGGGGTGAGGGGTGGGGGTGGGGATAGCCTCTGCTTGAAGACTGGCTGGCCATCAGTTGGCAGGTGGTGAAAAATGCATTGTGTATAATTTTTTTTGGAATATGTATATTATTAATAATAATATTTTTCCTCCCTTTTTCTTCCTATTAAACTTTTTGTCAGTCCTTGAATTTTATCTTTTTTCTGATTATCTCCATCACTCTGTGGGGGAGTGAATGAATCCCTGTGTGGTACTTAGCTGCCTGCCAGGTTAAACCACAACAGTTTTTATTTGTTTGTTTATTTTTAACTCTCTGGTCATACACTAGTCCATATTTCCTTAATGTAATTCTTATTTAAGTAGAAATAAGTTCTGTTTCTGCTGAACAAGAATGGGGAAGCTAGTCTTCTAATTTCTTAATAAGAACATAATTATCAGAAGCCTAACATAGCCACATATACTGCTGAAATCAACTAGCAGGTAAGGCCCAGTGATAACTATACAATTTGTCTCATGACAATTTTAACAAAAGTTTTAAATAATTATAATAATTTCAGGGAAAAAGAGAGAAAGAGAGAGAGAGAAAAATCTGTCTCCAAAAAGTCTATAAAAAATACAAATGCAAACTCCATCAGTAAATCCTGGGACTCTCTGGACCTCAAGTTAATTGGCACAGCATAGCAGTTTTCTTTACATCTAAGCTCTCTTACGCTCCTAAGTAGACCACCTGTGTTCAAACTGCTACTGAGAATGATCCTTGACTCAAGATTTTTCTGGGAGAAAGGTAGCTGGTCTGAACAATGATTTACTAGGGACTGTGCTATCAATTCTGTGGAATAGGTGATTGCATGTCAGTGCTCAAACCTATGCTATGTCCTATTAGATTAACTTACAGAAGCATCTGAGAAATACAAGTTGCTTGGCTCACCATACTTTGGGCAGATTGTTATCCATAGCAATACCTACATGGCTAGGTAGTAAGGATCTAGACCTATATAAGAAGACAAACGTATTTAAGAAGACAAAAGAACAAGTTTTTGTTTTTTTTTTTTTTTTGTGAGAGCAATGTACTGAGAGCTGGGCTGAATTACTTTCTTAAGTCAAAGTTTGTTTAAAACCTTTAAAAGATCTTTCACTAATTGCAGTGCCTTTAGAGGTGACTAAAATAAATGGGACTAATCTGGTCCCTGGCAGTCTCTTTCCTTCCTAAATCCTCCATGAATCTAACTGTTTAAATGGTTCACTGTTCTACTGCAGATTTTCTATTCAGTAAATTGTGTAAAATAAAAAAAAATGCAAATGTAATTGTGTATATTACCTTGTAATTACCTCTGTGTAGTTTCCACTCCATTAAATCTCTTCATATGATTCAGAAATTCTTCTCATTTCATGAAGCTCATCAAGGCGGAACTTTGACACTAATGAAATCTGTTCTGCTTCAGTCCAGTTTTCCCAGGTGGTGACTAGAAAGGATCAAATAATATTTTAGCATTCTAAAAAGTTTCTTACAGTGACAAATATATAAAAAAATATATATTCAACTTATTCAGAAGCTGGTTTTAGAAACTGGAGAAGATACTTATGGCAGTGATGGATGATGAATTCAGTAGACAAAAAAAAAAAAGACATAATAAAGACATAATAAATTCAAAGACTGAAAACAGTAGTTAAAAAATTCATGCAAGAGTTGCGGTGTTAATTCTTTAATAGTAGGATAAATAAGCCATTACAATAACTTGCAATTGGGAAAGCACGTTTATTGAAAATGTAATAGTTTTAAATGCTTGTGTTGTAACACCAGTTTCTATGTATGCAGTTTAACAGGTGGCACGGGTTAGGCCTGGTTGGCAACAGTGTCAGCAATTAAGCTAAATCCGTAGAATAAGGAAGTAATCTAGTTTATGAATGGAGGAACACCTCCAGCATGAACAGCCTGTCAATCACTGTGAAAGTTGTGACTGCTTGGAGAACTTTCCTAGGGCAAGGGGAGGTGGATTGTGAGTGCTACTGATGGAAACAGCCAAGTTTTAGGCACCACAGGAACATGAGGAGGTCAGTCAAGAATCAGGTATTCTCCACCCAATCCTACCAATGATGGTAAACAGAGAATGAGTTAAGAAGCCCAGGGACTTGATGTTCCAGCCCAAAGACCATACACTGTATGGCTGGGACTGCAACACTTACCACTCCCAAACTGTGGCACTTGCCCTACAGGACAGGGAACTCACATAGTTTCTAAAACTGTGCATATATCTGTGGTTAAAATGTTTTGATATCCAAGTCTCTGAGATGTCCATTGGTGTCAAAAGTGGGATAATGATTACATGAATAACTGTTGAAAAAGGAACAAGAAAGACTATGTGGTATCTGCATGGAAGGATAAAGAGGACCCCTTAAAATGATGTTTTGCCTGAATGCATGCACCTATTGGAAGGTGAGGATAGAGAATCCTGGAGTATTGGAATACCAACTTCAGGAAGGATTCAAGCTGTATAATGGAACAGGAAAAAAACAGTTCAACCTTAGTGTGGGGTTGTGCCTTTGCACACAAAATTTTAGTAGAAAAAGTATAACAATTGAAAATGCGTGTATTAGAAAATAGTAACGAGATGTTAAGAGAAGCTCTAATTGCCCACAACAACTGTGACACAGAGCAGAAAAGTGCCGAGAGCACAGCAAAGGCTTTCCCCAAAGTGGAATTGTCTGCCAAGTGACATGGATGGCATCCCTGATCTCTAAGATCACTACAGTATATTCTCCTGAATGGAACCTGAAGCACTGGACCAGAAACATCTGGTCTTTCTTCTCCTTCTCCTTCTCCTTCTCCTTCTCCTTCTCCTTCTCCTTCTCCTTCTCCTTCTCCTTCTCCTTCTCCTTCTCCTTCTCCTTCTCCTTCTCCTTCTCCTTCTCCTTCTCCTTCTCCTTCTCCTTCTCCTTCTCCTTCTCCTTCTCCTTCTCCTTCTCCTTCTCCTTCTCCTTCTCCTTCTCCTTCTCCTTCTCCTTCTCCTTCTCCTTCTCCTTCTCCTTCTCCTTCTCCTTCTCTTCTTCTCCTTCTCCAGGGATGAGGGGGGTTTGTTGACTCTACAAAAGGAAGGGGATAGATTCCATCACAGACATTAAAGAAGTGTGTAGGGGGGGAGCACCAAGGGCTTGCTGAGTATGTGGCCAGGGGAACAAGATAAGGCCTTCAGGCTACTGCAGTGAAGCCCTACTGATCACAGAGGCATTTCAACACCTATCCCAACACCTTATCAGGTCTGTGAGAGCTGACAGGGTAAGGAGTGATCTTGTGGTTCCCACAGTGGAAGAAGGTCATGCAATTCATAAAACTATATACATCTGTGATTAAATGTTTTGGTATCCAAGTCTATTTAGCCTTCACACTGTCATTTGGGTTTAAACTGTGATGGAGATGGCGGGGTGTACATTTCCTCATGTCAGTAGTGCTTTGTGTTTCTGCATTAGAGTGTAGCTATAAAGTTCTTGCCACATTCCAGTTTCACTCATTATTAACATTTTTGCCTCTAGTTACAGATTAAAAAGAAATTAAATAATCATTATATTAATGCTCTGTCTGAAGAGCTGGTGAAGATGAATGCCCATTTAGTCTCTTCCGTCCTTCAGTCAAAATTCATTCCAGTGTGCTGAACGTTCTCAGATAAACATCAGCTTGTATTGGGATCTGTGACCAACATCAGAAGTAACATTCTTAAAATACTGTGAAAACAGATCTAAGATCTTGAACCAGCCACCAAGAACTAAGCACCCAGCATTTACATGAAGTCGAAGTGAATCCATATCAATGTTCCTTGCTTAGATTCCTCAGTTTATTGCCTAAAACCAGATGGAACAAATCTGAAACTTTGTATCAATGAACCTATTTATTTCAGAAAGGGTTTAGATAACCAACTGACGTTAAAAGGCCCAGACCTCGTCATAATAGTGTCCTCTTCCTGCATCTCTGTTGTGAATTTAGAATGAAGGCAATAAATCATGCAACTCCAACAAGAAATCCCAAGGAGCTCTTAGGAATGTAAAGTTGAGACCAGCCCGTGGGCTGGTCCCAACTCAGCAGGGCCCATGACTGGGAAGGATTCCCAGTCTTATGGCATCACTGAGGCAGTGGATCATGGACCTGGGCTAAAGCTAAAATCATAGAATCATAGAAGCATAGAATGGCTTGGGTTGGAAGGGACCTTAAAGATCATCTAACTCCAATCCCCCTGCCATAGGCAGGGATGCCACCCAATAGATCAGGTTGGCCAGGGCCCCATCCAGCCTGGCCTTGAACACCTCCAGGGATGGGGCATCCACAGCTTCTCTGGGCAACCTGTTCCAGTGCCTCACAGCCCTTACAGTGAAGAATTTCCTCCTAATGTCTAGTCTAAATCTTTCCTATTTTAGTTTAAAACCATCCCCCCTTGTCCTATCATTACCTACCTGGGTAAAGAGCCCTTCTCCATCCTTTTTATAAGACCCCTTTAAGTATTGAAAGGTCACAATGATGTCTCCACGGAACTTTCTCTTCTTTAGGCTGAACATGCCCGTCTCTCTCAGCCTTTCTTCACAGGAGATGTAGCCTTCCTCTGTACCAGCTCTAACAGGACCACATCCTTCTTGTTCTGGGGGCCCCAGACCTGGACACAGCGCTCCAGGTGGGGCCTCACAGGAGCACAGCAGAGGGGAAAAAATCACTTCCCTTGACCTGCTGGCCACTCATCTGCTGATGCAGCCAGGGATACAGTTGTCCTTCTGGGCTGCAAACATGTACTGCTGGCTCATGTTGAGCCTTTCGTCCACCAATGTGGCTCCCGGGAAATGGTCAGGGGTTGGAGGAAAATGTGGCTCCTGGGCCAGTGGTCAGGGGTTGAAGGGAAACCCGGGTGGAGGGGAGTCAACACCAGACAGACCCATTACAGCACTCAGGGCCTGGCAATTTACGTTAAAGAAAACTCTGCATGCAGAGCAAATATTGGAAGATAAGCATAAAAAGAAGTCTTAAAGTAAGGCTTCCAGGGTATGATCCTAATTGCACAGATTTTGTCTTATGCTTGCATTTTCCTGAATGTATTTCCTCACTTCAAATTGGAATTGTCCAACATAACAACTTACACATTCCATTTTATCCCTTGAGAGAGCTGTCTGAAAATCTTTTTAAACTGCTTCCGACTCCAAGCGTCAGTGTGAGACTAGCATAGTTAGCAGCTCCATCTGTAGTACCATGGTTAATATTGGAAGAGGTTGTTTTTTGTTTTGTCTTTGATTTTTGTTTTTGTTTGTTTTGTTGCTACCTTTATTTTTATCATTATTTTATTTATTTATTTTTCCATAGCACTTTATTTGTTGACATTCATGTAACTGTTACTGCTTTGACAGAAGTCAGAATCACTGTTTGTAGTGTCAAAGCTGTCAAAGGAAGGTTAGCTCTTCAGTGGAAACACAGCAGAAACATGGACAAACCAGAGGTGAATTTCACAATACTGGGACAGTTAAACACTGATTGAAATGGCATGCCAATGCAAAGCATAAATGGCCCATAGATTTGTGCTGAGTGCCTGCATATCAAGGAAGTCTGTTGGTCGAGTCAAAGATACTTTCCAATTTAATTCTATTGATTTATCTTTATATTGGTTTATCTACTTTATTACCTGGAGGCATTAGATAATGTGGATTTAAAAAAAAAAAAAAGGGTAAGGCACTTAGGCACTGTAGCCCTATCCATGTATTATGCTCCTTATTATATCTTCAAGGAAGATCATGTGTCAGAATCATTGGAGAAAACAAAACACCACCACAGAAAATCTGGGAGTAACAGTGCTTAACACAAGAATAATTCTTTCTGTAACTTTGAATAGTAGAGATGAAATGCAAATATCATGCCCTATTTACTGAAAATTAACGTTTTAGTCTTTACCCAAAAAGCTCACTCTGAAGGCTCACAGAGGAAGGATGGATTTATAGATCTAACACTTTCTAGAAACTAGTGACAATTCTAGGAGATACTTGTAATTTAGAAATCTTTTCCCTAGGGGAAAAAAAAAAATCAAATCAGATTTTGCCTGATCCTCATTTGATAAAAAAGATACTTAGAAAAAAACTTTTCTCTTTCACAGTCAGAATAAGTTATGTCCAAATGCTTTATGGGAAATAAAAAAGTACATAACTACTGTCAGTAAAAGACACAACAGGTGTTCTATAATGTCACCTTCTTTAAATTGAAATTCTTTAATTTATATTTGCTGCTAAATGAACCACAGAAACTAATTCAAACAAAAATACATCAAAATAAAATACAGAATAGATTTTGCCTACAAGCAGCAAACAGATCATTCAGTATTCTAAATTGCGTAGAAGAAACTAGTCATCATTGAATTCTATAGGCATGACAGCAGCCTTGTTGTTATTTTTAATTAATTGGTTAAACCTGATCAAGTTAAATCATGTTACAAGTTAATCCACAGCGAAACTGAGGACCAGAGCTTCCCCATCCTATTGCTATGACAAAGTTTTAAGACAATAAAATTCAGGGCATAGATTTCTTATCTGCAGAATGAATAGATAAGAACAAGTGAACTCTGAACTACATCTTATGGTGCTGAAAAGTTGCAGCTTCAGACAATTCTGAGATTTTTACATGAAAGAAAATGTAAGAAAATCCCACAGTATTCTCCTGGAGAAGCTGGCATCCCATGGCTTGCATAGGTACACTCATTGCTGGGTTAAAAACTGGCTGGATGGCTGAACCCAGAGAGTGGTGGTGAACAAAGTAAAATCCAGCTGGCGACCGGTCACCGGTGGTGTTCCCCAGGGGTTGGTGCTGGGGGCCCATCCTCTTTAATATCTTTATTGATGATTTGGAAGAGGGAATTGAGTGCACCCTTAGTAAGTCTGCAGATGACACCAAGTTTCAAGTAAGTCTTCAGATGACATACCAAGGTCACCTGCTCCAACCTTCCCTCCCATACCAACGTCACCCTATCATGTTCCTAAGCACTACGTCCAACCTTTCCTCAAACACCCCCAGGGATGGTGACTCCACCACCTCCCTGGTCAACCTATTCCAATGCCTAACTACTTTTTCTGAGAAGAAATTTCTCCTAATTTCCAAACTGAGACTCCCCTGGAACAAATTGAGGCCATTCTCTCTACTCCTGTTGCCAGTTATCTGTGAGAAGAGGCTGACCCCCAGCTCCCCACGCCTTCCTTTCAGGTAGTTGTAGAGAGTGATGATGTCTCCCCTGAGCCTCCTCTTCTCCAGACTAAACAACCCCAGCTTCCTCAGCCACTCCTCACAGGAGTTCCAGGCCCTTCACCAGCTTCATAGCCCTTCTCTGGGCATGCTCCAGGACCTCAACGTCCTTCTTGTAGTGAGGGGCCCAAAACTGAATACAGTACTCAAGGTACGGCCTCACCAGAGCTGAGTACAGGGGGAGGATCGCCTCCCTGGTCCTGCTGGCTACAGTATTCCTGATACAAGCCAGGATGCCATTGGCCTTCTTGGCCATCTGGGCACACTGCTGGCCAATGTTCAGGTGAGCATTGACCAACACCCCCAGATCCTTTTCCTCTGCACAGCTTATTATCCACTGTCCTCCAAATCATTAGCACTGCATGGGGTTGTTGTGGCCAATGTGCAGGACCCGGCATTTAGCTATGTTGAACCTCCCATTGGTCTCTACCTATTGATCCAACCTGTCCAAGTCCCTCTGCAGGGCCTTCCTACCCTCCAGCAGATCGACACTCCTGCCCAACTTGGTGTCATCTGCAGGCTTACTGAGGGTGCACTCAATTCCCTCTTCCAAATCGTCAATAAAGATATAAAAGGATGGGCCCCAACACCAAACCCTGGGGAACACCACCGGTGACCGGTCGCCAGCTGGATTTAGTTTTGCTATGGGTTACAATAGGAAGTGTATGCATCTTCCTGGTTAATACCAGATGAAAGTTGCCATTTTCTCTAACCTCCTTCCTTATTTTGCAGCTCATCATTAAGTGCTCCATTGTCTACCTGCTCTCTCTTGGCCTTCCCATAAAAAACTGCCCTTTCTCTGACTCATCTCTGCCGAGTTTCTCCTACTGCCAGAACTACTTCAGCACTGCTATCTTACTTATAAGCCATTTGGCACTCAGCAAGATCTATCAGAATTTCCAGTTTATTGGATGCCCTCTACTCTCCACTTGGCTCCCTATCCTCAAATAATACCATACTTCCATTTATAATCCTACAGCCGTAATGCAGAGCAAACTGACAGGAGCTTATGAGAAAAGAATGGGAACAGCTGAGGGGAAATAGGATAAAAATACTTGTTGTGTACTAGTCTGCAACTCTTAATCTTTCCTCACAGTCTTCCTTTTCTGTTTGATTGATTCTTATGTCTGTGTTTTCTTTTTTATAGTGCTTGGGTTACTTTATTATTATTATATTTTTTTCCAAAAATACAGCATTTTCAGTTTTCAGACACACATGACTAAACTGCCAGTTTAAGCATCCAAAGCTCTGACATTCTCTTCCAAGTCAGGAACATATGTACTCCAGGTTAGCATATGCTCACTAGACTCTCAAACTTGCCAATGGCTTATATACAAACAGATGTGTATACAAGCATCCTGTTTGAACTTCTGCATTTTTCTTATAATTAACATGTAGCTTCAGTTTCACAACATGAATTAAGGTTGAACTCTTTTGTATCACTAGGAAATATATGGCTAACAGAGTCAATGATTTTTTATGTTCTAGTAACACATATCTTTGTGCTCACAACCAGGATTTTATTACTAGAATCAAGCTAATCAGCTCATAATCTATTTTTAAGACAAGCTGCAATAAGCAGCCCTTCAATGGAAGGAAGTCCATGAATAATGGGGTTGTCATCTGGAAGGAGCTAATAGTTATGTACTCAGGAATGACCTTAGTATGTTAATCCATTTTCAAGGAAAGCTGAACAGTCACCTATCTGGGCTGCCTCCAAGGCTGACCCATTTACTTTTCTGCCTGGGAGACATCTCAGCATTCTGCTTTCTCTTCCAGACCAAAGTGAATAGTTACTTGCCCAGGAGGCACTATACCAACTTTGATGAATTGCTTTACAGGCTGACCCAAACCCATACCTGTCTGGAAGGCACTGTCTTTATATTGACCTAATTATTAGGCAGACTGTAACTGTTACATATCCTAAGATGTGTAATATAAATTACATCTAAAAGTGACTGTAGCTTTTGATTAATAATTCATATTTAAAGTCATCCTGATTTTTTAAAGTAGCAGTGTCTTTTCCTTCAGAAGAATATCAGAATGTTCACTTATCTATTGCAAATCTTAACTCTCCTTTTACTTGTCAGTTTAATTAACTTTATGCTGCAAAATATAAAAGAGCAGACATTTACATTTCAGGTTTTCATGGTCATTTTGAAGCTTAATTTATGATCATAAATGTATTTGTAATTTTTATTTGAAAGATGTTATATATGCAAGTAGTGGGAGCAGTAATCTTTTTCTTTCTTTCTTTCTTTCTTTCTTTCTTTCTTTCTTTCTTTCTTTCTTTCTTTCTTTCTTTCTTTCTTTCTTTCTTTCTTTCTTTCTTTCTTTCTTTCTTTCTTTCTTTCTTTCTTTCTTTCTTTCTTTCTCTTTCTCCCTCCCTCCCTCCCTCCCTCCCTCCCTCCCTCCCTTCCCTCCTCCCTTCCTTCCCTCCTTCCCTCCTTCCCTCCTTCCCTCCTTCCTTCCCTCCCTCCCTCCCTCCCTCCCTCCCTCCCTCCCCTTCCTTCCTTCCTTCCTTCCTTCCTTCCTTCCTTCCTTCCTTCCTTCCTTCCTTCCTTCCTTCCTTCCTTCCTTCCTTCCTTCCTTCCTTCCTTCCTTCCTTCCTTCCTTCCTTCCTTCTCCTGAGCTCTCTAAACTTTTAAAAATGAGCCATTGGCCTCACAGGTCAAATTTCTAGCTGAACACTATCAATTACTACAGAAGACATAGAAGTGAATTTGGTAGTAGAAAAATGATAAGATTTAATAACAAATAATATGCTTAATAAAGTAGGTTAAGAAAAAAAGGACAAGTAAAGGATGATCTTAGCAGTAAGACTAAGATTATGAAGATTAGAAAATATAAAGAAAACAGGTAGATAATATATAACGAAAATATAAAGAAAACAGGATTAGAAACTTAAAAAAAAAAAAAGACTCAAGGAGTAGTCATTTGTTTAACAACTATTATCTCCACTACCACCAGACTAAAGTAAATATATTTTCTCTGCACAAATTTCAGAATAGCAGAGAGAAAAAAAAAAAAAAAGGTAACACAAAATAGAAAAATATTATTAAATTCATCTTCTGCATTATCTATAAAGCACTATTTAAACTGCTGCACTGACCCCAACTACACATCACATGGAAGCTTTATGCTCCTTCTAAGAGGACAAGGACAATTTCTTCCTTTGAGACCATCTGGGGTTCTCACTTATTACAGATGTAAGTTAAAAAATATCAAAATAAAGCATCCCAACTAGTTCAAACATGTATTGGCATGTTTTGTGATTGTTTTTTAACACACAAGCTTTTTCTAGTAGCACTCAAAGAGTACTGTTCAGCTATTTTCTTCAACTCTCCATGTAATAAGAGAATGATTTTAGAATAAAAGTTTTTAAGTGATAAAATCCCAATGTATGATAAGTCAGACATCAAGTACTTGCACACATACAGTAGAAAGTATAGTATAGGGATTTAGACACAATAAGATAGCCAACCTTCAAAGTAAATAATTTATTTTCAAGGTTATGGACATGAATATCATTACAGAACACAACAGGCAACTCAGAAACTGCATTTGAAATCAGAGAATACATCAGAGAGGGGTGGTCCAAGTCACAGAAGACAGACTATGACAGCTGACTGAGCTGTAGCCTGTCTGTTTGGGATCCATAAATGAAATACTCTCCACACTGCAGGCGCAGTATCAGAGAAAACTGCTCCATCCTCCTGCTGCCTTCCTTAGATTAGTTCAAGGTGTGCTCAGTAATTATTGCCACAGAACCAGGTGCAAAATCCATCCAAACAATTGACTTCTCTCCTTGTGGCTGTCAAACTAGACCTTTCATTTTTGACATTTCAAGTCTCCTTGTTCTTTCATTCCCTGGTTATGTGATTCTGAATGAGAATCTGCTGGTGCTTTCTACTACCATTTTATGCTACCTCAGGCTGTTTACCTAAATCACATTTTTGCATAAAGATTAGTATTCATTTTTAATCATTCCCACATGTGACAGTCGTAGTAAATATCCTGCTTCTCTGTTTAGAGTAATAATTAGGGCAATTTGCACCTTGGGAATAATGATTTATTCTTACTATTACTGCTAGCACTGTTACAACTAAAATTATTTATTAATTTGTGCCAGTGGTTTTATAAACTTCCAGAAGGTCAAATAAAACTCATCAAACAACATAGTAACTGCAAAACAAGTTCAAAGGTAAACCAACCTGATTCTTTGTTATTTAAGGATATGAGTAAAAAGTAATATAATGCCTAAAGTGCTTGTTCCTTGTCTCTGGAATCAAGAGTCTAAAGAAAGAGATCTGAGTTTTCTAATGACCAGAACAGTTGAGGAATTGGATTATACATCCCACAAAATTCCTTGAATTTAAGAGGCATCATTTTATTTTGACTAAGAATAAGTGTCTGAAAATGAAGCTACTTTCCTGGAAGGGAAATTTTCAGAATCAAAGAATGACTGAGGTTGGAAGGGACCTCTGAAACTCGTCTGGTCCAACCCCGCTGACAAGCAGGGTCACCTAGAGCATGTTGCACAGGATCACATCCAGGCTGGTTTTGAATATCTCCAGAGAAGGAGACTCCACAAACTCTCTGGGAAACATGTTCCAGTGCTCTGTCACCCTCACAGTGAAGAAGTGCCCCCTCATATTCAGCCAGAACCTCCTGTGCTTTAGTTTGTGCCCATTGCCTCTCAACCTCCCGCTGGGCACAAATGAAAAGAGACCGGCTCCATCCTTCCAACATCCTCCCCTCAGATATTTATATACATTAATTAAATCTCCCCTCAGTCATCTCTTTTCCAGGCTAAACAGGCCCAGCTTTCTCAGCCTGTCCTCATACGACAGGTGCTCCAGTCCTCTAACCATCTTTGTAGCCCTCCTCTGAACTCACTCCAGAAGTTCCTCTTGTACTGGGGAGCCCAGAACTGGCACAGTACTTGAGGTGTGGGCTCACCAGGACTGAGTAGAGGGGAAGGATCACCTCCCTTGACCTACTGGCAACATTCTTATGAATGCATCCCAGCATACCATTGGCCTTTTTGGCCATAAGGGCATTGTGAACAAGGGCAAGTCCTCCTTTCTCCAGACTTCCTCTCTTGTCTACAGTGTCTGAGATTCCTTGGAGGCTAATCTTAGCAGTAAAGATAAGCAAAAAAAGCATTCAGCAACTCTGCCTTCTCTACATCCTTTGTCACCAGGGCACCTGCCCCATTCAGTAGCTGACCTATACTTTCCCCAGTCTTCCTTTTTCTACTGATGTATTTGAAGAAGCCCTTCTTATTGTCCTCGACGTCCCTTGACAGATTTAATTCCAAATGCACCTTGGTCTTCGTTGTTGCATCCCTGTATACTCTGACAGTGTCCCTACATTCCTCCCAAGTAGCCTGTCCCTTTTTCCACATGCTGTAAACTTCCTTCTTCTGTCTGAGCTTTGCTAGGAGCTCCCTGCTCAACCATGCAGGCCTTCTGCCCCCTTTGCTTGCCTTCTTACTCATAGGGATACACCAATCTTGAGTTTGGAGGAAGTGGTGCTTGAATGTTGACCAGCTGTCTTGGACGCCCCTTCCTTCTAGGGCCCTAACCCATGGGATTCTTTCAAGTAGATCCTTGAAGAGGCCAAAGTTTTCTCTCCTGAAGTCCAGGGTTGCAATCCTACTTTTTGCCCTGCTTCCTCCTCGCAGGATCCTGAACTCCACCATATTATGGTCACAGCAGCCAAGGCTGTCCCCAGCCCTCATATCTCCAACTTGTCCTTCCTTATTTATTAATATAGGGTCCAGTGGCACCTGAAGCATTTCCGGGTTGTTTTTTATCTTTAAAATTTAGAGTATTCTTATATTAATGTTCAGATTATTTGAACAAAAATAGCTTTTGATAGTTGTTAAATAAATAAAAAGAACATTTATTTTTTATGATTAGCATTTGTAAACAATTAGCCTAAGACAATTATAAGTATCTTTCCAAAATGAACAGAGCTTCTCAAGCATAGGTATCTGTAAATGTCACATAGTGAATCTTATTTTCTCTACTATTTAATGTATTAACCTTGTCCTGTATAAGTCTTGCAACCTGATTTCTTTAGATAAGATTTTTTTTTTTTTTTGGTCTCCAGAAAATTAGATAATTTTATTTGCTATAGTTGACATCGTGTGCCACCATAAGTGTATGTGACTGTAAGCTTTCACTAAACAAGATATTTCTTTGTGAGATATGTGATAAGTCTTTATAAAAGAATGGCTAAATGAAAGCTAAGTCACCTATACATAATATAGGTATGATTAACAGCTTCCAGACTTCAAGTTAAGGAGGATATATTAAAGAGGCTGAAGTCATTATGTCTAGATTTAAGCAGCTGGACTTGGAAGATTTACAATTTAGAGCAACTTTATAACTAATAACGTCCTGGATTATCAAGCCTAACAACAAAAGAAAAGATACTCATCAACCTATTACCTCTAAGTGGCTCATAGAAATCAGAGAAACATGGGCAAAATGGTTATTTTATGAAGTTGTTCCAGCAAGGCAATCTTCCCATTTGCTTCCAGGCTTTTGATCAAAGATATACTTGAAACAGAAAGCAAGATACTGGAACAAAACATTTCTTTAAACAGAAAGCTGCAGGTGTCAGTCAAATTAAATAAAAGCAAACTTACCCCTCTGCAGTTTCACAAGGCAGATCTTTTATTCCACATCTTTTCATTCTGTGAATTTGTGAATAGCAAAAAGAGTTTCTCAGTCATTTTTGGGTACTTTGTATCATTGTCTTTTCATCACTTCTAAGGCTTGGGTCTTCCTGGATGAAAAACAACATACCCTTCTCAGGAATTTCCTAACATTATCATGTGCCAAAAGATCAGTTAACTCTATCTCTTTAACTGTTTCTGCTCTCTGGAAAGTTCTCCAATGGACAGTTATCCTTAGTTAATTTTTTCTTGATCTTAAAATTAGAAAATGGGGCAAGGACTTCTTGCTGCCTGGTCAAAGAGCATGCAATAATTATTCCTTGCACCATAAACATCTCTGCCATCTATCACATTTTCTGTTTTAGCCACAAGACTCGTCAACATTGTGAAATTTATTTGTTCCTGGGTAGCAGCATAAATACTGGGACGTTTTTCTAGTGACAGAGAATTATTAAGTTTTTGTTCACCCTTCTTGGACCAAAATTCAGACTGAAATTCAATGTAGGCTACAGCAGAATAGCCAGACCAACAGTAAGAAGAGCTCCGGGTCACAGGCTCTCACCTTGTTTCAGATAACTTGGAAAGTCTGCGCAGTATTGCAGCTTCAGGGCAATTCATTGCCCTGCCTTAAGGCTTGGGGCCAGCCAGCAAAGTATGGTTCATAACACTGTATCATCATTTTCTTCCTAGGCCAGGAAGGCAGTTGCTAAAGACAACACCACTCAAAGTTTAGTCTTGAGCTAGAAATGTGGCATATTAAGTGGCAAAAGTTGGGTCAGCAGATCTCTCTGCTTCTTTTTTAGTACATGAGAGAGTAGCTGGAGCATCTACACAATCATATATGTTTGTTGGGGTATCCTGGTAAATTAAAATGAAATAGATATGGATCTAGGAGTGGTAAGGACACAAAATTATAAGAACCCAAATTTTAGCACAAATATTCTAACACACCTTTTATGTTTTTGTTGTTGATTTCTCTATCCCTTCTCAAACGTAATACATAAACTTTGTTTTCTTATTCCAAAACTAGTTAATGACTTTAAATTAAACTAGAGTTGGAAGATATGCCCTAGAAGATAGTTAATGTCTTTAAATTAACCTGGAGTTGGAAAATATGCCCTAAAGTAGTTCGGAGAAACACGATTATATGATGGATTTGAAGGGATCACCATTCTTAATATATTAAAAAAAAAAAAAAAAAAAGCTTCAATAATTTACCATTTAGACAGTGAAAGCAGAACATGCTTTCTTAGAACATATTTTTGTCTGTTGAGGCTACTTTACACTACTTTACATTGAAATGACCTAGAATAGCTGGGTGACTGGGAAGTATTTTCCTTCCCTCCTCTACACTAGTATTTTGTAGGATGGTAAATAATGGTGTATTGCGCTGGCACCTCACAACCATACGACTAAAGACAGCAGGATAGCAAACAGGTTCTGAAGTATAAAGATAAAAACATGACAAGTGAAGAACACAGTGGTGTTCAAAGATTTATTCTGATACAATCAGAGGAATTAATTAGTAGGACAAAAAGTAAAACTTAGATTTCCCTATGCCTAATAAGTGCAGTTAAGTGATCTTTTGTTCAGGAAAGAGCACAGTCCCGGAAAATGTAGGGCATCATACTAAATGGCTCCCTTGACCTGATTTTCTCTTCCTTTTGTAGATCATGCTGTATACTATGTTTTGTTATTTCCATAGTAAGCATTTTCAGTATCATTACAAAAAGCATGTCTTGTGTATACATCTATACCGACTGATTTATGTGCTGTATCTCAGCAAAGTTTTTGTAATGGTTACTCCATATGAACTTGATTGGACAGAAATATCACCCTCTACTTTGTATTTCATCCAAATGTCATGTTCTTCAAACTGAATAAAATATTTATTTTAAACATGGAGAACAAGTGGAGCTATATCAAGACTGAATAAGAAAAGTGGGAAAGAACAGAGTGAACAAGGAATTCTAAAAGCAAAAGAAAAATCAGAAACTTATTTAAAATTGATTTTGAATGAAATGCATAAAGACGTCATATAAAAAACAATGACTATTTTTACTTAAAAAAATAAAGAGGTGGAAAAAAAGACATTACCTCCAGAGTGCCACTTGTCTAGTGATTATACTTATGAAATTACCTTGACAAATACCGTTTCAGCTCTTGGGAAGAGACAGTGCTTATTAGCAAAAATATAAAAATAAAAGCAAATAGAAAGCTTCTATTGATCTGTGTAGAGATGTATTGTGAACTTAATTTAAATGTGTGTTTTGTTTTTCCTTTTGCTGGAGAATACAGTAAGATTTGGCTTTCAGTGTCACGCTTTTAGCAAGAAATTTTGTTTAGAAGCTGCAATTAAATAATTCAGAAATAATTAATTCAGAAGACAACCCATTAAATTACAACTCTCCCCACTGGATAACTTGGTGCCAAAATGCATTGTTTAATTTATCATTCTTAGTATTTTTAGAAGGCCTCAAGGCAGGGAATGAAGCAATAATAAATAGGGAATAGTGGATAATTAGAGAAGGAAATGTGGAACAAAATTACTAAGGGCTTTAGGTGAAGTTCATTATTACTATTTAATAGTGCCCAAGAGCATTTGATCAAATTATGGATCATGTTTAAAAGTGGGCTGAGAAAAATCCTGGTGGAGGAGAGTTCTCTCACTACTAATTTCTGAATTTTGCAGTAAGTTTTACAGAATTTTAACAAGCAGTAGAAGAGCAAAAGCATATTGACCAAACCTCCTACTTTATCGCATGCAGAGCTCTAGTGAGAGTTGAAGAAGACGGAGTTTCTGCATTCTCTCCGATATTGTTCAGGATGAGACTATCACATGATTACACAATAAAGCACTTCAAGCACGTGTGATAAGGTGACATAATGTAAGTGCAGCCTCAAGGGCTTTTAAACACAAATTGAAGGTTATTTTTTTCTTTTCTTTTTTTTTTTTTTTTTTTTTTTTTACTTTTTAAACTCATTGTAAAAGAACCCCATTTTGGACACTGCTCTTTAAATATGACCAGAACTTTCAATATGTTTCACTTTTTGTTTATGCGATCATTTACCTTATGAATTTATGTCATTTCTTTGAACAACCTTTTCAAAGAAACAACACTAAAAGTATTTTTGAGAACAAATACATAATGCAAAGTTTAAAAATCCACTTTTTCATCATGTTAAAAATTGACGTTCTCTCTGTCTTGCTTTTCATTGAAAAAGATAAAAAAAAAAAAAAAGAAAAGGTGTGACACAGCAAATACGAGTATTTAATTTAAAGAGTAAGACTTTAATTTATGGATCACTTTTGTTTATTTAACTAGTTTGAAAGTTTGTAACACTGAAATTCGAAACAAAATATTTTTTAACATTTTTTTTCCATTACATATTTTCTATTTTTTTCTATATTAAAAAAAAAAAAATCTTCTGGTTGGGATTACTCAGCAAAGGAATGGGGGAATGGGAAATGTAATCACTTCTGCATGGTAGTGAGGCTGGTCAGTCTGCCCCATGAGGGGCTGAATTCAATGATAGACATCTGAAATGTTTCTATACAAACACATGCAGCATGAGAAAAAAACATTTCAGCTCCCTGAAATGCTTGTATATTTATGCATGTAGTATGGGAAACAAACAGGAAGAACTGGAGATCTGTGTGTGATCACAAGATTAAAATCTCATTACAAACAGGGAGACATGGTGGGATAACACATGACTGGAATGCTGTCATGGAAGGCTACGTGCTTTTTAAAAAAGACCGACCAGGACAGCAAGGTGTTGGAGTTGCTCTTTCAGTGAGAGAGCAACTGGAATACATTGAGCCCTGCCTGGGGGGGATGAAGAGGGAGTTGAATGCTTACATGTAAGGATAAAAGGGCGGGCTACCATGGCTGATACTGTTGTGTTTGCTACAGGCCACCTGATCAGGGAGAGGAGGTAGATGAAGCCTTCTTCAGACAGCTCCAAGTAGCCTCTCAGTCACAAGACCTGGTTCTCATGGGGGACTTCAGCCACCCTGATATCTGCTGGGAAGACCACACAGCAGTCCAGGAGTCTCTTGCAGTGCATTAATGACAACTTTTTGACACAGGTGGTGGAGAAGACAACAAAGAGAGGTGTGGTGCTGTTGGACCTCGTGTCAACAAATAAGGAAGGACAAGATGGAGGGAGGAGGGCTGGGGACAGCCTTGGCTGCCATGACCATAATATGGTGGAGTTCAGGATCTTGCGAGGAGGAAGCAGGGCAAAAAGTAGGATTGCAACCCTGGACTTCAGGAGAGAAAACTTTGGCCTCTTCAAGGATCTACTTGGAAGAATCCCATTGGGTCATTCTGTAAAGTTTATATATGGAAAAAATATTTTTTTTCAGTGCATTTTATTTACTTTTTAGAAGCTTTGTATCCCTATCTAAAACCTGTTTCTGTGATCAAAACCGTAATACTTCTGATTAATTCCAAAATTTTAATTCCAAAAAAAAAAAAAAAATTATCTATCTTTAGATGCAGTATTTTGCATACCAATTTAGAAGAGTACAAGTACTGTGTATCTGCTTTTGCTAATGTCCTAAACTGGCAGATGGGCTAATGCTACCCAAATATGTATTAACTCATACATCTATCTATGTATACATTTATAATGGGAGGGGATGAAAAAGAACTGCCATTCATAGGGAAGTTCTAAAATAAAGATTAAAGTGATTCTTATATTCTTATAATTTGTATTCACAAAACAAATCTTTCTTACAATTTGTGCATGATTTTGCCGCTAGCTCTTTCAGCACAGGTTTCAACTTTTTTTTTTTTTTTTTTTCCTTTTTTTTTTTTTTCATTAATTTCATCACAAGATTCATGAGGTGAAGACTGCTACATTTTCTATTCTATTTCTGCATTTTTCATTATTCCACTGTCATGTACCTGACATCCTCATGCAAATGTAAAGAGTGACCTGTTCTGTTCATAGCCATTCAGAGATAAGTGCTGTAGTTATTTAGGGGTGAATGCAAAGATTGAAATAGTGTTTACAGTCTCAATGTGGATTTTTCAACTGAAATGCCACAGTAATATGTATATATGCTCTCTATTGTGCTTCCTATTCCTTTTGTGCAAATTTGATATTAAAGTATTGATGGGTTCTTTGTACATTAGCAGGTTCTTTGATCATCTTAAATTTATCAATGTTCAAGTTATTGTACAAATAGTATGGAGATTTTCAGGAACTAGGGAACTCTAATATTTTGGTGCATTGATAAAAGCTAAGTCACTTTGGCATTTACTCAAAACACAATCTGATTAGTTTTGATTTAAGTATCATATGCATAAAACTAAATGCTTATAAGCAAGTGTTGGCTAATTCTTCTTTCACTAAGAAAGTCAGAGCTAGATCTCGATACAGGCATTCTTTTTGTTGTTATTGTTATTGTTGTTGTTGTTGTGATAGAGCCAAAGAAGAATTCTCATGATAATGGTTGTTTACAGCATAACCGTAAAAGCAAGAGTATATACTAAAGTCCCACAGAGTATGTACGTGATGTGATTCTAACAAGCCCATGTAGTGAATTCCTCAGTCCAGACTGTTCCAGACTTGCTGTTCATCCATGGATGTTGGACACATATTGAGGGACAAAATAAAACACACACACAAAAACTCAGTATCTTTGTTAATTAAAAGCAAATACTGCAGTCCTATTTTTCCAAAGAATCTCTTTATGAATGGAAAATGAGGAAGATGCTGTGTTAGGAAACTGAATCAAAATTCCAAATGCTTTGAACTGCTCTTAGAGCATATATGTCTTTTTAGACCAACCTGTGAGATGGAAGACAAGGATCAAATTAGTTTTCTATTTTTCTACTTTATGGCTAGTGAGGAAACTTACATCAATGTTAGGACTATTACTGACAGATGTACTGAAAGGTCTTGAATTTTCTTAAAGCTTGGAGAAGATGGCCTTCTCACAGCACTGCACACCCAGCTCTGATAGCCAGACCACAAGCAAATACAAAACCTGAACCTAGAGCTGTAGAGCCAGTTGACACAGTACAAATAATCCTGAAGGTCTCACTACCAGAAGAACTAGCCCATCTTGTCTCTTTCATTATTACTGAAAATCTTAACAGTGTTCTGCTCTGGAGGGATGTCTTTTATACCTGAACTTGCATTACCCCTATGTTGTTTTCTGTGGCCCTTGTACTGTGTGACATATAAGACAGTTGAAATACAGGAAAAAAAAGGTAAAGTTAAGTAGTTTCTTTGTCCTTCCCTCTGTGATAAGGACCTTAGGAAGTCGTATCTGGTCTCTGATGTTTAATTTCTTCATCAGTAAATTGGAATGAGTTCCAGTTCTTCCTTGGCAAAGAATTTTTGTTCCCTGGCTGAACAAGAAGCAACAGCCACTAATTAGGTATTATGGAAATATTAAAGTGTTTAATAGCAGGTACTCCTATGTGTAGAAGACAGACAATTCTCTTGTACTTAATTTATTTGTAAAAAAAATAAAAAAAAAAAATAAAAAGGGTATTTTGTTATCATTTCTAGAATCAGCAAGTGAATCTGTTATTGGCATGTTTCTAACTTTATTGTATGATTTGAAAGCATCTTTTTTATTTAGTGTTGTTACCCTGAGGGAGGTAGAGAAAAAAGCAATAGAATAAGATTGACTGTAAATCACTGAGGGCTCTCAGAAAGCCAGATCTCTTGCAGGGCTCTGCTGTGGGGAAGACCACAGTAGTATTGTTTTATTATCTCTGCTTTTAAGATAGCATGCTATGAATACTAATGTTAAGTGGCAACAGTGAGTAAGAGGTGGGGTGCAGGTATATAACAGACAATAATAAAATTAGCTTGTCATCTCTTATTTCCATCTATTACAGAATCACTAAGTCTAACCTAATAAATTAATTTTATCTAAAATGGTAAACATGCAAAATATAGTGCATTGATTCCAAATTCTTGAGCTGCTCATGTTTTTCATTTGGAATGTACAGTGTCTCAAAACTAGAACAGGGAAAAAATGATTTCACTTCCAGAGGAAATTTAAGCAGCAATGCTGCAACTGCATACTTCAAAATTTCCTGAAAACAAACAAGAAAAAATCTTAAATTTTCAGTATATGTCACATAATGATAGTCAAGTATAGCAGGTTATGTGACATGATAAGACATGTTTTATTAGTCACCCGTTAAAGATATGTAGCAAACCAAAAAATTCAAGGAAAAAAATAAAGTTATGTAAATAACGGTCAGATTTTTTATTTTATTTTATTTTTCTGAAAATCCATCTCTTTTCTTTCAAAGCATTAAAAGACTTTAAGCAAGATATTTTAAAATAAACATATGACATTTGAGGTTGGAAAGTCATCTGGTCTCACTAATAAATTAGGTCAGTTTGCTCAGGATCTTGTACAGCTGAAATTTGAATATCTACAAAGACTGAGATTATCCAGCCTCTGAACAATCTGCTCAAGTGTTTGACTATCCTGAATGTGATTCTATCTCTATCTCTATCTATCTCCATCTATCTCCATCTATCTCTATCTCTCTCTATCTATCTCTATCTCTATCTCTATCATCTCTGTCTCTGTCTGTCTCTGTCTCTGTCTCTCTCTCTCTCTATCTCTCTCTCTCTCTATCTCTATCTGTATCTCTATATCTATCATCTCTATCTCTATCATCTGTATCTCTATCTCTATCGATCTCTATCTCTATCATCTCTATCTATGTCTATGTCTATGTCTATGTCTATCTCTGTCTCTGTCTCTGTCTCTGTCTCTGTCTCTGTCTCTGTCTCTGTCTCTATCTATCTCTATCTATCATCTCTGTCTATCTCCATCTATCTCATCTTTATCTCTCTATTCATATCTTGAATTTCCATTGTAGCTTCTTTTGTCCTTTGAGTCTTGACTTTTCACCTTGTGATTCTGAGAAGACTGTCTCCGTCTTCTGCAGCAGATAGTCTCTTAGCCTTCTCTTCTGCAGGCTGAAGAAACCCAACTTCCTTGGCCTTTTTTTATGTCATGTTCTCCTGTCTCTTCATCATCTTAAAAATCCTCTTTTAAGACCCACTCCAATTTGTAAATATTTCTCCTCTACTGGGGAGCCCCAAACTGGAAAAACAATACTTCAGGTGGAACTCTAGAAGTATCACAGAGGAGAGCAATCACTTCACTGTACCTGCTGGTTATGTTCTTTCTAACACAGACCAGTAAGTGGTTAGCCTACACTGAAAAAAAAAAAAAATGCTCAATAGCAACTCGTTCAAGGACCACCAGATTCTTTCATACAGAATAACTCCCTAGCCAGTCAGCCTCCTCCCTGCACTGCAGCATGGGGTTATCCCATCCCAAGCACAGGACCCTGAACTTGTCTTGGTTAAAATTCGTGAAGTTTCTGTCAGCTCATTTCTCCAGCTGTCCCTCAGAATGGCAGTTTACTAAATACTCCCCAAATGTGGTTTCTTCTGTAGACTCACTGTGTTCTTTCCCACTGTCCAGGTTATTGATGGAGATCTCAAACAGGATCAGTCCCAGGATTAATTCCAAGGGAACACCACACAAAGAGATGCCTTTGAACTTTTGGCTCCTTGTGAACAAGTTTTTCACCAGTCCTAGCAGTTTTATTAATCTTATTCTCCACTGTTTTAGGCTTCTTCCCCCCACTTTGACTACAGGGATACCAGAGGTCACCTTACTGCATTTTCACTCTCAGCCAGTCAGCTCACTATAGAGGACAATCACGGCATGATTTTCCTTGGTACCTTTTGTCCTTTATGTGCTTGGAAATTGCTTCCAAAAGGATTTACTGCATTTTCTTCAGGAATACTCTGTATTACTTTGGAATGTCTTTCCCTTTTAGAAGATGGAATAATATTTGCCTTTTCCTAGGCTGCAGGGAACTCCTTTGACAGGTACAACTCTTTGAAGATAACAGAGAGGGACCTTGAAAAGGCATATGCCAGGTTCCCCAGCACTTCTGAATATTTTCAATCTGTCCCCATTGTATGATTATACAATTTTTTGAAATGGTCCCTAACTTCTTATTTTTCTACTGTTATGTTGTACTTCATAGACTTAGACATGGGAGGCCTGAGAGTAGACATTACAAGTACAGACTGACAAAAATGAGAAAATGACACAAATGAGAAAATGAGTATCTCAGCTTTTCACTTCTCTTTCATCAGCAAGTCATCTGCCTTACTAGTAGTTGGCCTACATCATCTTTTTGTTTGTTTGTTTTTAACCTATTGTTGTTGCCAATATATTTATAAAAGCTCTGCTTCTTTCCTTTCACATTCCTCACCAGTTTAAACTACAGCTGAGCTTTAGTTTGCCTAATTGCCTAATTCCTGTACTAGGTCTGGTGGGAGTGGAGTTAACTTTCCCCACAGCAGCCCTTATTGTGATGTGCTTTGCACTTGTAGCTAGGAGAGTGTTGATATCTCACCAATGTTTTGGCTGTTGCTGAGAATTGTCAGTATAGCATTGAGGCTGTCTTTCCAACATTCTCCCCAAAGGCTAGGGGTAGACAAAAGTTGGGGAGGGGAAATAGATTACCTAAATTGACCAAAGGGATACTGCATACTATATGACATCATGCACAGCAATATAAGATGAGGGAGGAAGAAGACGCGGCGACTCTAATTTTGAAAACGCTTGTCTTCACAAGAAACCACTACATGTACTGAGGTCCTACTTCCCAACAAGTAGCTGAACATTGCTTGCTGATGAGAAATAGAGAATATTTTTTTCTTCCTTTCGCTTCCATGTTACTTTTTTTTTTTTCCCTTACATTAAATGGGTACTTATCTCAACCCATGAGATTATTATTATTATTTTTTTTTTCCATTTTATTTTCTCCACCTGTCCTTCTGAAGAGGGGGAGTGAGAAAGCAGCATGGTTGTGCTTAGCTGTCCATTGGTTGTTAAATCATCCCTGAATCTTACATAATATTTCTATTTTCTTTCTGGCAGTCATTCTCTGTTTCCTCCTTCCCTACATTTCTTATTTGTATTGGAGTTGAGTCAGGAATTTTTATCCATGCGGGCTTTATGCCAAGCTGGTTTGACTTCAGTACAATAGGATGGACCATTGCTGTTTGAGTAGTTTGTCCTTGAAGATAAACAGCTCTCCTGGGTTCCTTTTTTCTTCAAGATGGAATTGAAGGGATTTTTTCTACCAGTTCCCTGAACAAGCAAGAAGTAAATTTCTGAAGCCTCTGACATTATTATTCTTTCTCTCTTCTTCATTTTCTTCAGGATACTTAATTATGTCATCTCAGGATCACTGAAGTGAAAGTTGTTGACCATCACATCACTCATCTTAATTCACAAATATACAGATCCAGCAGAACAGCTTCTACATTCTGTCCATACTGCATTTGCATCTACTTATTGTCTTTAATGCATTCCAGAATTTCCCTGGTTTTCTTGCATGCAAACATGTTGTCCCTCTAGTGGGTACTGGGGTAGCTGAGGTCCTCCAGAAACCCTGGTCTTGCTACCATGACATTTCTTCTTTTGGTTTGAAGCAGGAAGTCAGTATCCAGTGCTTGCCATGACATCTCGTTTATTGATCTCACCTCAAATCTAGACTCAAAAGCAGCTGATCAGCTTGTTGTGTGTTCCACAGCAAATTTTCATGCATTTAGTCCACTTCTTTAAATAAAGCACAGCATCCTTTTCTTTTCTTGCCTCTCTTTCCGTTATAAACTCATCTCAGCATGCCATGCCGCTACTGCATGATTGCAAGTTACCAAAATTTGCAGTAACATTAGAACTAACACTTCCTCAGTTATCCAGCTTCCACAAAATCTGTTTGTCTCCTTTTCTCTCCCATTCTGCATTCTATTCCACTTCTCTTACAATTCTGCATTTTCTAAGGATAAGAAGTTAGTTTATAAGAAGTTAGTTTTTATTTCTGAAGCTGAATCCAACAAAACTCCATGAGATACATCCCTGAGAATAAGCTTACCATTTCTGTAATTTGTTCAGACTGGTTTTTTTTTTTGGCCATTTCACACATTCACATTGTGAGAAAAATCTCAATATAAATATTTTTTTTTTCAGACAGGGTCTTCTGTGAAGCTATTTTATTTGCAATTGCAATGGTGGGAATCCTGCAAGCAGGAGCGCACAGTAAAAGTTTATCATAAACTTATATTCCCTATTACCCGACACCTGATTTCTCCCCTGTTGGCTGAGTACTACAGGTTCACAACCTACTCGATGCCCTTTTATACCATATATGTACAACTTTCTTTGACCAACTGTTAATTTCTCCTTTCTTTTTTTTTTTTTTTTCCTTATTCTCTCATTACTAGAGGGCCTGTGATTTCTGTTTTTACTGGTTTTGAACTGCTCATCCTGTTTTTCTTAGTTATCCTCCTTATTTTGGGACAGTGGGACCTTCTTCTTATCTGCTTAATGTACTCTCCACTTCTATACTACTGTCATGCCTGCACAATCATTTTTGAATACGCAAGGTTAGTGGATTTTCCACTGCAAAAACAACTTCTATTGCAAAAACAAAACTTTGTTTCTCACAACATCATCAGACAAATCTGCCTCAACAACACAGTGTGCTATAGTACAGAGGTGTACTTTTTGCTACAGATTTTTTGAAAATTGTGTTGTTTCCTATATTCATGTATTCTTACTCACATGTCAACTATTGTTAAAAAAGACTTGTATATTTTAACTTTGTGCATAAAGTGGCCAATTAGCTGTAACTACATGAATTCATGCAAATAAATTCATTTCTTTTTGGGTTCATTTTCATGTTCATTCTGTGTTTATTATCTGAGAGAATATTAAAGAGAAAATACCGTCACCACCCTCAAAGTGTGTGGAAAAGTTTTTTCCCCTGCTTTGTGTCCTGCATCATTTTCTTTCATTTCTGTGAGAGTCCTAAGGGACTTTGTGTGATCTGGGAATGATATCCTTCCACTACATTTTTTTTTTATGCCTAATCTGGAGCTTCCCTTAATAATAGTAAATGGTCGATGCACATATGGAAAAAAAAAAAAAAAAGTACTGAAACCTAATTTTGTACACTCTGGGCATCTATATTTATTCACAGAATTATCAAATGGTTTGGGTTGGAAGGTACCTTTAAAGATCATCTAGTTTCAGCCCCCTCTGCCATGGACAGGGACAACTTCCACTAGACCAGGTTGCTCAACCTGTCCCTGGACATTTCCAGAGAGGGGACATCCACAGCTTCTCTGGGCAACCTATTCCACTACTTCACCACCCTCATAGTAAAGAATTTCTTCCAAATATCTAAAGTTACTCTTTTTTTTCTTAGTTTAAAACCGTTACTCCTTGTTCTATCACTGTATTCCCTGATAAATAGTCCCTCCCCATTTTTCTTGTAGGCCTCTTTAATACTGAAAGGCTGCTAAAAGTTCTCCCTGGAGCCTTCTGTCCTCTATGCTAAGTAGCCCCAGCTGACTCAGTCTTTCTTCATAGGAGAGGTGCTCCAGCCCTCTGACCATTTTTGTGGCTCTCCTCTGAACCCACTCTAACACGTTTATGTCTCTTTTGTATTGGGGGCCCCAGAGCTGAACACAGCACTCAACATGGGGTCTCACAAGGGTAGAGTTGAGGCAGAGAATCACCTCTGTTGAATTACTGGCCATACTTCTTTCTGTGCAGCCCAGAATGCAATTAGCTTTCTGGGCAGCAAGCATGCACTGTCAGCTCGTGTTTGTTTTTTCATCCACCAGTATCCCCATGTATTTCTTTGCAGAGTTGCTCTCTAGTCACTCATCACCCAGCTTGTACTCATGTTTTGGATTGCCTTGACTCAGGTGCAGGCCTTACTGAACCACATGTTGTTTGGATGGGCCCACCTCTTAAGCCAGTCCTTGTGATGATGGATGGCATCCCTTCCCCGCAGCATGTTGACTGCACCACACAGTGTGGTGTCATCGTCAAACTTGCTGAGGGTGCACTCAATCCCATTGTCCATGTCACCAACAAAGATGTTTACACAACAGTGTTAAACAGCACTGGTCCCAGTACTGACCTTTAAGGCACACCAATTGTTATTGATCTCCACCTGGACATCAAGCCAATGACCACAAATCTTTGTGTATGACCATCCAGACAAATCCTTACCCACTGAGTGGTCCATCCATCAAATCCACATCTCTCCAACTTAGAGGCAAGGATATCATGGGGGACAGTGTCAAATGCTTTGCACAAGTCCAGGTAGATGACGTCAGTTACTCTTCCCTTATCCACCAGCGCTGTAACCCTGTCATAGAAGGCCACTAAATTTGTCTGGCATAATTTGCCCTAAGTGAAGCCATGTTGGCTGTCACCAATCACTTCCCTGTTCTCTGTGTGCATTAGCATATTTTCCAGGGGGATCCACTCCATGATCTTTCCTAGTACAGAGGTGAGACTGACTGGCTTATAGTCCTCTGGGTCTTCCTTATTTCCCTTTTAAAAAATTGATATATATATTCAGCCAGTAGGAACTTCAGCCTACTAGAAGTAGGAACTAGAAGTAGGAACTTCAGCCAGTAGGAACTGGATTGCCAGGACTTCTAAAATATGATAGATAGTGGCTTAGTAACTTCATCCACCAGTTTTCTCAGTACCTGTGGAGGCATCTCAACCAGTTCCTTGGACTTGAGCTCCACCATTTCATGGTCACTACAGACAAGGCTGCCCTTGAGCTTCACATTCACCACCAGCCCCTTATTGCTGGTGAGAACAAAGTCCAGCATAGCACCTCTCCTCATTGGTTTCTCTATCAGTTGGAGAAGGAAGTTATAATCAAGACATTCCAAGAACCTCATAGATTGCCTATGCCCTGTTGTGCTGTCTCTCCAACAGATATCAGGGTGATTGAAGTCCCCCATGAGACCACGCCTTGAGAATATGAGGCTCTTTTATCTTTCTATAGAGGGCCTCATTTGCTTCATCTTCTTCATTGGGTGGCCTGTAGCAGACCCCCACTATAACGTCACCTATCCCTGTCCTTCCTCTAACCCATAAGCTGTCAGCTTCTCATCCATCCCCAGGCAGAGCTCCATGCACTTCAGTTGGTCATTGACATAGACACCTCCTCCTCCTCATCTCCCCTGCCTATCCTTTCTGAAAAACCTGTATCCTTCCATTCCAAGACTTCAGTCATAGGAACTATCCCACTGCATCTCTTTGATACCCATAAGATCATACCTCTACAGACATGTGCACATCTCTAACTCTTCTTGTTTATTCCCCATGCTATATGCATTTGCATCGAGGCATATAAGTCTGGCCCCTGATGAGACTTTTATTGGCCGCAATGGCTGGCATTCCTTTGTGTTGCTCTCCATGTGCTCTCCTGCTGACTTCTGATCCCTTTCCTGGCTCTGGGCATCTATTGATGGTGATAACGTCAAACCATTAAGATTCAGGAGGATTGAAGTTCCCTTCTCCCAGCAACTTCAGTTTAAAGCTCTCTTCACAGGTGTGTCAAGCCTGTAGCTGAAGATGCTTTTCCCCTCTTCTGACAGAAGGACCCCATCAGTCCCCAGTAGACCAGCTTACTCAAAGAGAGTCCTATGGTCTAAAAAACCAAATCCCTGGCTATAATATCAATCCTGCAAACAGGTATTGATCCATCAGATTCTATTCTTCCTTTCAATGCCTTTTACTTTGACCAGTAGGATCAAAGAGAAAATGATTTGTGATCCAGAGTTTCTTACAGCTGCTCAAAGGGCTCTGTAGTCCTTCATGATATGCCTTGGCCTGCTCTTGACAATGTCATTGGTGCCTACATGAAATAGCAGCAGTGGATAGTAGTCTGTGGGTTGTACAAGGCTCAGTAGTCCCTAATATGAGACGTTGGTAGGCAACACTCCTGAGAGTGGGTCAGGTCAGCAAATTGGTACCTCTCAGAAGAGAGTCACCTGTCAACTATCACTTGTTGAGACAGAGAAAACTGAAAGACCAAAATAGTGGCATCAGTGTTTTATTCAGGAAATCTGCTTATGACTATCTAAGCCTGACAGAGGTGTTGTGAACCTCCACTACAGGAGAGGTAAAGATTTAAGACTTAATGTTCTCTTAAACATTGACACCCATATTGGCAAAAACATTATTATACCATAATCTGAAATTCTTTCTTTACATTAAAAATTCTTTCTTTACATTAAAAATTCTTTCTTTACATTATCTCAGGGAATAAATATATATATATATATAATATATATAATATATAATATATAATATATATATAATATTATATATATATATATATCCTTAGCTGCTTTATGAAAACACAGTAAAATATCTGGATAAAGATATGACCAGGATGTGGAGTATTTTTATGTGATTATTTTTTTCCATATGATATTTTAATATATATTGAACCTGTCCAATATGATGATAATTTTTAGTAATGCAACACATAGTGTATTCTCCACATGTTAAATGTGAGGGAAATGTTAGCACTGTAAGAAGCGGTTTGTTAGTTGAAGGCTGGCATCCATTCCCTTAGGACAAGGACCTTAAACCTCAACACTTATCAGGAACATTCAGATGTAGAATCAGGGAAATGATCTTTATTATTCTTACTCACACAGTCTTATGAACTGAAGAGAGATTTATTTATTTATTTATTTTAACAAGCAAAGTAATGTAGTTTTCTTTGCTTTATGCTCCTAGCTGAATTTCTCACTTCATTCATTACCTGTATATCTACAGAATAGAAGGGAATCTGATAGCATTTCAGATTACAACAGAAAAAAAATAATAAAAAAAAATACCAGAAATTCTTTAAATAGAGATATCACAGTATGATAACCGTAAGAAAGAATAACATGGTTTTATTTCCGCCTTTACTTTTCTTCCATTTCATTATATTTTATACAAGTAGTTTCACACTGAGAAGATCCAGCAATATGTCAGAGGTGTGGAGAGATGATTTTACCTCTGGAGTTTGTAATGTCATTAAATACATATAGACATACAGTTCTCTACGGTCTAATTGATAATCTATCTGGTAAAGACTATCTTAGTGAAATCACTTGCGATTTCAAAGACAGTTTTCATCTATACTTTTGAAGCTATGCCCTTAACTTACACCTTTTCAGATTCCTGGTGAACTGGTACTCCTAAAATATGTGCATAAACTCTCTGCCCATTCAGTGGAAAGGATATCCCAAAGGTGAACATTTTAGTTACTGCCTCTTCTTTGGATTCATGGTCAGAAATTATGCTTATGAGTTTCACACCTAAGAACAATTAGTTATTCCTGGGAAAAATCTTTTTTTTTTTTTTTTTTTTTTTTTAATTTTAATTTAAAAGCTTTAATTAGGGTTCTAATTTTGGAGGAAAAAAATAAAAAAGTATGTTAGTCTTCAAAAACAATCACATTCCCTATCCTTCCACTCCTATAAACTTTAATAAATAAATAAAATTATTTAAAGAAAGTGAAATAGCATTCGCTTGTGACAAGGAGAGGCTTTCCTCTAATTTCCCCAAATAGCTTAGGATAAGAAAGATTTGGGCACAA
Source organism: Anser cygnoides (assembly GCF_040182565.1). Lineage (NCBI taxonomy): Eukaryota > Metazoa > Chordata > Aves > Anseriformes > Anatidae > Anser > Anser cygnoides. Next base: position 178,453,086 of record NC_089873.1, read on the forward strand.
TTCTCTGCATTTCCAAATGTCCCTTCAGTCTCTTGAAAAGGTTGCTCTGAAAGGACCAGATATTTATCATGGAGTAATTGATTGATTGTTGGGACTGTGCACTTAGCCAATGATGAAATGAGGCCTTATCTGGACTATGTTCCCTTCTAGCAACTTTAAGGTACAGGAAACCAGATCAACTCCACACATGTACAGTTACAGGAGGTACCTCTCAGCTGTGTTTTATTTTTGAAAGCTGATTTATTTAGAAAGACCATTCTCCTCGCACTAAAAATGTTACACTTTCTTCTTCTGGAATGACAAGGCCTGGATAGGTAGCTGGAACATACTGCAGAATGGAGAAGACATAGTTGCTTCTTCATTCTAGAGAGAGACTGGAAAATTACTACATCTCTCCTGTACTGGCCCCAACATTCCAGGTGTGTCTTAGCTATGCAGAGGAAAAAAGAAAAGATCATCTCTTCATCAGCCTGCTGGCAACACTCTTCCTAATCCAGCCCAGAATAACAAAGAACACAACAGTTCATGGCTCTGAGTAGAGGCCTCTGACATTACATGGTCTTGCTTCTGTGGCTGCTGGGAATCGTGCCCTGTTGCAAATCACCACCGTTGGTGAGCATGTGTAAGCTCTCTTCAGCAGAATTCCTGACCCCCTTCTGTGCACTCTTCTGCACAAGCTGCTGTGAAAACCATTGCAATTGTTGTCTGTGTCTGTTAGCTTTGCACAGATTGAGAGTATGTGCCTTGGTTACTTATCTGTAAAAAAAAAATAACAGTACTGATGTCCAAGAAAGTGGAAAATAATGGTGTTCAGACAGTGCCAAAATTTATAAATTCTGACTGTTGTCTCGTATACAGCTATTAAGGTATTTGCAACTTCATATGCCAAGTACCATTTTAGTCTCTTGGTTGGTTTCCTTGGGAACCATAGTGAAGTACAACTTTTAATTATTAAGTTGGTGCTGAAAGAACGGAATGAGAACCAAGATAAAAAATCTGGTACTGTGCGAAGAGCAGAAACTGGGCACAGAACAAGGACAGGATCCAAGGCCAGAATGGTAACTGGAGACAGGGCATGTGCAGTCAGGTACAGAAAGAAAGGGACCAGTTTAATTGCTAAGGTGCAACTGGAAGAACCTTGAGCAACTTCCTGCTTCAACCAGATCTGGGATTAAATAAACTCTTTTATTGCATCCGACCTGATGAGTCCCCTCCTTGATTCTTCTCTGTGGGCATCAAATTTTCTTGCTGTTATTATTAGTTGCTTTGTTTTGAATAATTTTGTGGTCTGCAGCTATTGAAGTTAATGCAACAGTTTATATGCCCTAAAGAATAACTGTGTTGAATCAGTGTCTTTAATGATAAATTGCATTGATTAAGTAAGAAGCAATGATGTATCATCACAGAGGAATTTCTCATGATCATTCTTCCAGTGGAAACTGTCATCTTCAAATGTTAGGGTAACATCTGCTCACAGAAAAACCAACAGTTTAGCCAAAGTTTCTCAATAGCAATTGTTTATGGAAGTTAAAATGGGAAAATCATATTTCTTTTCTCTTTAAAACAGAAGCCTAGATTTATACAAATGATTCACTTTCATAATCAGATTTTTTTATTATTATTTTATTTTTTTTTTCCTAAGGAGAATCCAGGATTCCATGAAGGTCTGTCAGAAAACTAATAATAAATGAAGCTTATACACATAAAGCTCTCCAATGAATTGCAATAAAGAAATAAGACACTCCAACTTGCATGGAATCAGAAATTGTTTAGCAGAGAAAGCCCGAAGCAGTGTGACTTCCTCTGGGAAAAAGTAGATGTTAGAGATCAATGGAAAGGTTAATATTTACTTTTTTTTTTTTTTTTTTCAAATTTAGAGATACATGGGAAATTTAATGTAAAACAACTTTAGTTGTGGGTTCTTCCTTCCTTCCTTCCTTCCTTCCTTCCTTCCTTCCTTCCTTCCTTCCTTCCTTCCTTCCTTCCTTCCTTCCTTCCTTCCTTCCTTCCTTCCTTCCTTCCTTCCTTCCTTCTCCTTCCTTCCTTCCTTCCCTCCCTCCCTCCCTCCCTCCCTTCCTTCCTTTCTTCCTTTCTTTTTTTCCTCTAGCTTTGTAGTCTCAATAGCTTCATCCTTATTTCTCAGCAGCTGACAACATGCAATGAAAAACTAAATAGAATGACAATAGTTGCTGAAGCAGATGATATAACTAAAACTGTGATGCATACTTGCTGGGATTCTGGACAATATGTTGCATTCCTTTTATTCTCTGAACTGAGAGAACAATTAGATTCTTCATATGAACAGTGCAAAAATGTGATATGTAATCTGTAGAGGTCGGCAGATTGCATTCAGCTCCAATGTGAATAATTAAAATAACTCAGTTTGAGACTTGCTAAAAACTTGAATGCAAAAATTTATTAATCATATGTATGTGTGGGTATATATATATATATAATATATATATATATCAGTGAAAGGAAAAACTAAGCAAAATCTTTCCTGAAAATGTAAATGTTAAGTTTAATTTAGTGACAGATAAACTGGCCAATTGTTTTTTAAAATGCATTCATATGATTATTTCTTTGAAAATATTGATGTGCAATGTTCATATTGAGCCAGATTCTCATAACCTTCCAGTGATATTAAAGGGATTATATAAACTATATACATGATGCAATATATATGTATGTGTATATAAACCTGTATAAATTAGCATATATATTTACTTTATGTTTTTGTCTGCATAGGACTGAAATTAAATTATGGATGTCCCAATCATAATGATGAACAACCGCTCTCCCAATAGCATTGCTCTCTGAAGTAAGTAAAATGTTTAAAACCCCATAAAAGTTTTCTAATTTAATTCATTAATTAGTTCTTGGTTTATCCTACGTACATTTTTAATAACATGCTCTGATATTTGGTAAGAGAGCAAATAATTTTAGTTGTTTCCCTTGCCCACACATGTACACAAGATTTTGATAAAAAATGAAAAATTTCATACGGCTTAATATACAAAGTGGAAATCAACCCCACTTAGAGTAAGAATAAGGTCCTCCTCATATTTCAAGTATAAAAAAAAAAAAAAAGATTATTTTATCGATTATTCCACTACCAACTTCTAATTATCATATTACTCTCCTGAATTTCAAAAATACTAATACACAACAAGAAATATAAAACAAAATAAAAATGTAATAAATTCATCAAACTATTTGTCCCAAAGCTTAGTTGGGAAGGAGGATGGAGGGAGTTATCTCTAAGAAATGCAATTTTTACATCCCACAGTCAAAAATATATATATATATTTATTTAAAAAACAAATATGCACCACACACACACAGAAAAAGGGAAAATATAAGACAAGTATAATTCAAATACATATTTTAGTGGACTTCTGAAGACCAGTAGAACATATAAACATAAAGTGATCTTTTCATTCCTAAGTCACTTTAGCTAGAAGAATCTAGCCATTTTCCACACGTATCTCTATCAAAAAAAAAAAAAAAAAAAAAACACCTTTACAAAAGGCCACACAGATTAATAAGGAACTGGATCATCTGTGTTGACGATGTGCTCCCCCTCCACTTCTCACCTTTTTTTCTGCCGATTGCCTTGTTCAAACACTGGCCATTGCACCTGGTGCCTTGCTTATGTAGACAGCGACCACAATATTGGTTCACACCAGATGCTGGAGAAACTGACAGATAGACGTCTTGTTCAGCAGCTGAGCATCAATAGAACATGCACCAGAAAACAACAATATGACTGCCAATCCATCTTCTTACCCCATATATATAGTGAGCAGGCCAAGAGCCTTTTGAGCTCTTCTGCTGGTTGCATGACAGGATCTCCCCATGAGCAGGGATGCCTCTCAAGGTCACTCCTGCTGCAGAGATCCCTTATTCCTTGTGAGAGATTCCTTGGTACAACAGATCCCCAGTAAGTAATTAAAAGCTTGCTAAACTTTGCAAGCTTCACCAAGTTTATATCTTAAATTGATTATGCACATAATCAATTAGACATAAACTATTAGACATAAATATATTAAACATATGAGACATATTAGACATAAACTTAGACATAAGCTATTGACCAAGTCTGGGACTAGGGGTAGATCCAGCCACACCTAGGTTCCTTACCTCTTTGGTTCAAGGAGTTTAGAAAGCACGGAGGTGCACTCTGAACCTTGTGACTCAACGGGAGGGTGTCCCCTACACATCAGATTTAGTGTGTCCTCTACGTAATAAATAATCAAGTGTACTTTGCAACTGCGAATCTTGTTAAGTCACTGTCTTATTTATGATTAAGCTTTTTTAGATTACTACACTATATCAATAAATATATTGCTCCCCTTCTCTTAGAAGTGAAGTATATATATTTTCATCTGTGACAATCTGTCATGTGAGGAGAGGTTGAGAGGGATGGGGCTGTCCAGCCTGGAAGAAAGAAGGCACAGAGGGATCTTGGCAATTGTGAATAAATATCTGATCGGGTAAGCAGAGAAAATGGAGACAGGTTTTTCTCAGTGGTGCCTATTGACAGAAAAAAGGTGACGTCACACTACTTAAAATATATTAAATTCTATTTTTAAATTCTATTTAAACATATGAGGAAAACTGTTTAACTGTGAGTGTGGTCAACCTCTGGAAGAGAGATTCCAGCCTCCAAGAGAGATTGTGGAGTCTCTGTCCTTCAAAAACAAACTGGATATGTGTAGTGGGTTTACGTGGCAAGGTTTTGGTAGCAGGGGGCCATAGGGGTGGCTTCTGTGAGAAGGATCTAGAAGCTGCCCCATGTTTGGTAAGGGCCCCACTGCTGACCAGAGCTGAGCCAATAAGTGATGTTGTTTTGTGCCTCTGTGAGAGCATACTTAAGACGGGGGAAAAAAAAACAACGCTGTGCCACACAGCAGCTGAGAGAATGAGAGGAGCGAGAAACAGCCTTATAGGCACCAAGGTCAGTGAAGAAGGAGGGGGAGAGGTGCTCCAGGCACCGGAGCAGAAGTCCCCTGCTGCCTGTGGTGAGGACCATGGTGAAGCAGGCTGACCCCCTGCAGCCCATGGAGTACCATGGAGTCCACAGTGGAGCAGGTGGACCTGCACTGACGGAGGCTGCAGCCTGTGGAAGACCCTTGTTGGAGCAGATTCCGGGCCGGACCTGTAGCCTGTGGACAGGAGTCCATGCAGGAGCAGGTGACCTGGCAGGAGCTGCTGCCCGTGGGGGATCCAGATTGGAGCAGTTTGCTCCTGAGGGATGGACCCCGTGGTATGGACCCATATCTGGAGCAGTTCTTGAAGAGCTGCTGCCTGTGGGAAGCCCACACCGGATCAGTTCAGCAAGGGCTGCATCCCGTGGGAGGGACCCCACAGCACAGGGGACGAGAGTGACCAAGAAGAAGCTGTGGAGAAGACATGCTATAGACTGACCATAACCCCCATTGCCCCGTTCCCCTGCACCACTCGGGGGGAGGAGGTGGAAGAGGGTGGATGTGGGGAAGGTGCTTTTGGTTTCTTTCCTTTGTTTCTCACTTCTCTAGCTTGTTAGTAAAAAGCAATAAATCTTACCATCTCCCTATGCTGAGTCTGTTTTGCCCATCACAATAATTACTGTGCGATCTCCCAGTCCTTATCTCAACCCTTGAGCCCTTTTCATCGTATTTTCTCCCCGTTCCTCTTTCATGAAGGGGAGTGAGAGAGCAGTTGTGGTGGAGCTCGGCCACCCACCCGAGTAAAACCACCACAGTATGGTCCTGAGAAATCTGCTGTATCTGACCCTGCTTTCAGAAGAGGCTTGGACTAACTCTGCAGAAGTGCCTTGCAGCTTCAGTGGTTCTGTGGTTCTCTGATTCTGTGATTTGGAAAATCTTGCTTTCAGAACTGCTTGTTCAATTCCGTATTTCTTGTTGTGTTTGTTTGTTTATTTTCTTGCTTGTTGCAAACATTTAGAAGACAGATTTTGCTCTGTACAAACATTTCAGAAAGAGCTTTAATTAATAGAAGTACAGAGACTGATGTGCAAATGAGTGTTCTTGTGTTTGATTACACATTCTTGAGTGTAATTATGGGGATTCACTTCAAAAGTGCTATCATACCACTCCATAATGTATATTCATGTCCACTGGCACAACTCCTATTTCAAACCTTTGAGCAGATCTAATCGTCCCCAATTTAAAAGAAATTAACATACTAGAAAACTGTATTTTCTTTCTTCCTCCTTATATATGAAGCTCATCATCACTGCTAGAATATTGTCTTTAAATCTACGACTGTATCAGTTATACAAAATGTTGTAGTATAATCACATGCCTCTAGCTTGCCTTCAGTTTTAAACAGAGTTTTTCATACAGTCTAAACATTGGCCGTTGTCTGCCGCCATAGAATCATAGAATGACTTGGGTTGGAAGGCACCACAAAGATCATCTAGTTCCAATCCCCCTGCCATAGACAGGGATGTCACCCACTAGATCAAGTTGCTTAGGGCCTCAGTACCTGGTCTTGAACACCTCCAGAGATGGGGCATCTACAAACACTCTGGGCAACATGTTCTAGTGCCTCACCACCCTAGAGTGAAGAATTTCCTCCTAACCTCTAATCTAATTCTCCACCCTTTTAGTTTAAAAAGATTTTCCCTTGTCCTATCATTATCTGACTGAGCAAAAATATGTTCTCCATCTTTTTTATAAGTCCCCTTTATGTACTGAAAGGACACGAGTTCTCCCCAGAGCCTTCTTTTCTTCAGGCTGAACAGCCCCAGCTCTCTCAGCCTTTCTTTGTAGGAGAGGTGCTCCAGCCCTTCTCTGAACCTGTTCTAACAGATCAACATCATTCTTGTGCTAGGAGCTGCAAATCTGGATGCAGTACTCCAGGTGGGTCCACACAAGGACAGAGCAGAGGGGGACAATCACCTCTTTCCACCTGCTGGCCACACCTCTTTTGATGAAGCCCAGGATGTAGTTGGTCTTCTGGGCTGCAAGTGCACACTGCTGGCTTGTGTTGAGGTTTTTGTCCACTAGAACCCCCAAGTCCTTCTCTGCAGGTCTTTACCCTTTATACTTACCATAAGCAGTGCCACAGTATACAATGTATATCCATCATTGTATTAGGGCTCAGTCATAATGGAAGTATACTTTATCCTAAGGAGCATAAGATATGGGCCCATCAAAAGGAACGAAAGTGGCAGATGATTAATGTAAATACATGTATTGTGCCCAAACAAAAAGCTTTCATTTGTGAAAGTAACACACATGCTTGAGACCCAAGACATTTGTCTTGGCACTGAACAAAATATTTGTCACTCTGAGATATATCCCAATGAAACCCCTGAAACAGTACTTGTATATATTGGAAAAGGCTGTGTTTGCATGAGAACCTGTTGTGATTCCATACTCGTAGGTAATTCTACCGTAGATACAAGTGATCACTCCAGTGTTTGTGTTTGTAACTTTGCAAAAATTCTAGCATGTGATTTTACTTACTCCTGTCGCTTCTTACCAACTTATTACATCCAATTACAATATACTCCATGACCTGCTGCCTACCCCTGTTGGAATAAACCTTACACTGGTGAAGAAATCATTACCACATGAAGATTTGAAACGGTTGGTGAAATAAACTCAAATAAATGGAGAAAAAACTCTGATTATTATCCATCATGATATAGAAGTACATTGAGTGTTGGAAAGAGTAAAGAAGGATGAACAACACCACTGGTGGGACACTTTGGATGGTCACCAACTGCCACAGGAATCTTCAACATGATCCTTCACCCTGTTGTTGTTTTATTAATACTCACTGCATTATGTTTTATATTAACTATTACTTCGTATGTTAACCATTGGATTATGATGAAATGTTTAGTTTCCCTACAAGATGCACGTATACTCTATAATACTCATCACAAGAACATATGTGATACACCTGATACATTCTGAATGTCATGAAGCATGAGTGGTGTAATCCGCCACAGGGTAGATTATGTGGAATAATTGCCTGAAATGATTTGGAAATTAAACTGATATTCACATTTTAAAGAAAAGGTACAGCACTGAAAAAGCTTCCAGTGTGGAGTGTAGCTATACTACATAGAAGTTCCCTAGGCCTCCAACCTTAGATGTTAATCATACTGGGGGAATTTGGTGTGCTGACTCTAAAAGGAACAGTAAGGAGTGTGAAGCGGAGTGGAGACATTGCAGATAGGCTCAGTGACCAGATGGGGACTTGATTGTTCTTGTGCAACCAAAACTGATAAGCTGCACATTTGCTACCCTGAGCCAATGTCCTGTTATGTTTTTGACAAAATGCTGTACTTTGGTGAACTTTTCTTATTACAATATCATTATAATACCAAAACACACCTCCATCCCAAAAGCTACCTGTCGCAGAGGTGCGAACACCCCACACTGAGCATGTGCTCAGAATTTCTCTGAGCCTATACCTTTAAAGAAAAGTGAGAAAAATTTCCTTCAATCGTAACAAAGATATGCATGACTAGAGTAACTCAAGCTCCACCTAAAAGATGGAGAATAATATAAATTGGCTTAAGAGAAAGAGGATACTAGGGAAGGATACATTCTGACTTCTGGGATCAGTTGACAGGCTGAGCCTGTCTTCCCCCCCACTGGGATGCCTTTGGGTAAGATTTGAACACTTGGTTATGCCAAGTGCCTCCCTGGGAAACTTAGAAATCTTTAAGGAGTTGCTTTATACCTTTTAACACATTTATAGCCAGGCTGTGTTACTCATACTTTTGGTATTTGTATGTGCTTTGCAGACAGTGAATTTATCACTGGCAATCCAAAGAACCTGTGTACCTGTTGCTTTAATAAATTGCACTACTCATTAAATATAGGCGTGACAGTTCTTACTGAATGCAAACAAACTCTTTAAGTGTGGCTGTGGTAGTTCATGAAATGTGACTAGAGTGAGGGTGTATTACATTATTTGTAGATCCGTAATCATGATAGTTCAGTACCCTGAATATGACCAGACTTTTAACGGCTAATTGGACATCACTCCCAATTGCTTTAACCTTTAACACAACAGGCTGCTCTGAATGAGTTCTTCTCCCAGTCTGTCCTCATGTCTGGGATTGCCCTGGCCCAGGTGCAGTACCTTGCACTTTGACTTGTTAAAGCTCATTAGGTTCATGTGGGCCCAATTCTCAAGCTTGTCCAGGTCCCTTTGGGTGTCATCCTTTCCGTTTGTTGTATCAGCTGCACCACTCAGCTTGGTGTCATCTGCAAACTTGCAGAGGGTGCACTCAATCCCACTTTCTATGTCATTGATAAAGATATTAAACAATACCAGTCCCAGGACAGACTGAGGTGTCATCAGACAGAGGTGAAATTTCTTTATCATTTAGAGTGAATGTCCCTTATTTCATTTCTTTGACTCACATGTCCAAAAGGAGATGGGAGCTGAACATCAATAAACTTTTTCAGAACAGCAATGAACTATACAGTTCTTGACTAAAGCCCACTGTCATTAGAATTCAACATGAAAAAGTGGAACTGGAATCAAGCCCACCTAAGACAGAAAACTAACTATTTGGGTGTGCATTAGAGTGCATTTTGTGCACTCTTTCAAACAAGTTTGACTAAAATTGGCATGTTGCATCCCCACTGTAAATGAAGATAGCACCTAAGTGGGCAAGAGTGTTCTGTAGTGGTGAGGTCTTTCTCTCCTGGAATAGTTATGGCCCTTCTGGATGCTGAAAGATCTACTCAGCCTAATCACAGATAAAAAGAAATTGTATTATTGAATGCTTCTAGAAAGACTTTTTATGTTTCTTAAGGTCTTTGCACATTTTTATATGGGGTGGGATTCACCTGAAGGTGAATATTCAAAAAAGTTGCTTAAATGTAGGTGTCTAATGCTACATGATACCTTAGCTTATCTGCACAGACATGGTAGATAGAGTGCCTATGAAAGTGCCTATGTATCTATCTGTAGCATTTTCAACTATCACAGCTGGAGTCCAAGATAGGGTATTCCAACACTGCACAGCTGAGTGTAGGCAACCTAGTACATCCTGACTTCTCTCAGATGTCTCACTCTAAACTGCTCTAAATGTACTGGGAACTGATAACCCATTTATCTGCATTGTAGGTAACTGAGTGGGGATCTGAATCCCAGCTAATTGTGGGTTATAACTAAAGATTAGTCAACAAAATGCACTACATCAAATTTTACATCATGGAGGCAAGGCAGCACTGTTAGGCATGATGTGAACATTTAACTTTACCCAATCCCTGCAAAAATGAGCAACAAAATTCTCTGGATTTTGTTCTTTGAGTTGTACAGAAGACTTCAGAAGAAGGGCTATAGAGTCATACAGTGAAAATTGAAAAGGAAATTATGACCATGTTAGCTTAAAAAACACTTAGAAAATTTTGTCAGAGAAAGAGAGAGAGAGACAATATGCATACATTTTTTTTATTTTATTTTTATTTTATTTTTTTTCATATCTAGCTGTGAGGTTACTGTGGGGATATTGGGATGAAGGAAAGATCTGGGAAAGACTCTAAGGAGATTATTATGGGTGATCACTCTCCGACAAAGTCTGAGCAAGGAAATCTAGGCAATCTTCAGCAGTGACCTGTGAGGTATAACCTGTGAGTTTTGATATTGAACCACAGTTTTACAACTTCTCCAAAGTTTTAGAAACAAGCAAGTATATAATGGAAAGCTATATGTAGACATCAGCTACTAGTGAAATACAAATGAAAAAAGGTAAGTCTAAAAATATTTTGCAAATAACCTTAATTTACCTGATGGATGCATCATATACACGTATCTCTGTAATAAACAGAACTTGTGTACATTCAGTATGGACCAGCTAGTGAAGTATGTACAGAACACAGTAATAGAATATCAAGTCTAAGTCATTTTTTATTGTCTTAATTTATAGTCCACAAATTGATCATGACAGTGACAGTGGCAGCTCTGGTAGCAGTCCATCATCAAATGAAGACGCCTCAATTAAATCTCAGGATTGTTTTTTCAGTGTTTGGAATGAGAAATGATTTCATATGGTAAAAAAAGCTCTTGTAAGGTAACTGCAACAGAAGTGACTAGAATGTATCATACTGTTGCCTACCAGCAGCCATGTAGAGCATTTCACTGTAAAAGTAAATTGAAGAGATATGTTCTAATTTTCACATATTATACAGCATAACATGACTTTGTTTATTGTCAAAAAGTGTTTTTTTTCCTCTTTCAGTCGAAAACTTAAAAAGGACATATTTTTCTCCTAGGTCTATAATGCCCCAAAACATGAAAATATTAAAATGCTTCTGAGACCTATTTGTTACTGTGCATTTAAGAAGGAAATAATCATTTGCTCTCTTGATTGACTTCAAAGACAAAAATTACATTGAATATTTGAAAATGTAAGAAGTACACTACTGTCAGGTACTTTGAATCTCTCTTCACAAAAGTTTATCATTCACATCTCATAGCGTTAAGTTCAGTATAACTACTCTTAATGAAAAATGGCAACTAATATTCTCTTCTAATTGCTGTCCAGCTCATATACTGCCCAGAAGCAAAATAAAATTTGAATGTTATCTGATCTTCTGTGGTGTGCTAACTTTGGCTAGCTGTCAGGTGTCCACCAAGATGCTTCAGCAGGACAGGGGAAGAAAATACTGTGAAAAAGCTCATGGGTTGAAATAAAGATGGGGAGATTACCCACCACTAAATATCATGGGCAAAACAGAATAAACTCAGGAAAGATTATTTTAATATGTTGTCAATTAATAGAGTATGATAGTGAGAAATAATAATAAAAATAATAAACTAAAAATACCTTTCCTCCAAAGCCCCACCTCTTCCCAGGCTCAAATTCCTTCCCAACTATCCTATTTTCTCCTACTTACTGAGTAGTGTAGGGAGATAATGAATGGGGGTTGTGGTCAGTCCATAATGCTTTGTCTCCTCTTCACACTCTTCCTCTGCTCCAGCATGGGGTTCCTCCCATGGGATACAGTCTTCATGAACTGATCCAGTCCTTTCCATGGACTACAGTCCTTTCAGAACAGACTGCTCCAGTGTGGGCAACCCATAGGTCACATCTCTTACCGAAAGCCTGCTCCTGCATGGGAACTCCACAGGCTGTAGATGCCTTCAGGCCATAGCCACCTGCTGTAGTGTGGGATCCTACACAGGCTCCAGCGTGATTATTGATTATCTGTTCTGACGTGGTCTTCCATGGGCTGCAGGGGAACATTTGCTCCAGCACCTGGAGCACCTCTCCTCTTCTTTCTTCCCTTCTGCCCTTCTTCTCTTCTTCCCTTCTTCCCTTCTTGGTGTCTACAGGGTTTTTCTCTGATATTTTTCTTACTCCTCTCTTCCAAAGCTTCTTTGCAGAGGTGGGTTTTGTTGGTGGTGGTTTTGTGAATGTGTGTGTGTGTGTTTTGTTTGTCTGTTTGTTTCTTAAATATCACAGAAGTGACACCAGCATTGCTGATGTTTACTCAGTTTTAATGTCCCTTTTGGAGCTGGCTGAAACTCTGGAACTGGCTACATCTGACATGGGAGTAACTCTGGGTGTCTCTTCACAGAGGCTGTCCACTGCTACCAAAATCTTGCCACATAAATCCAATGCATCCTTCAAGTTGTGATATCCTACATCACAGCCATGTGCGTGTCTCCCTTGCTTCCACCTCATGCTTAGGATGAAAATGAAAATCAGATGAAAGGAAAATTCTAACCTTAAACTCCACAGAAGTGAAGAAACCTTTATGAAAATTAAGGTAAGATCAAACTCACTTTAACCTTAAAACCAAAAGTATGATTTCTAAATCTGAGTTGGTCTTTATTAGCTTCCTCCCTAGTCAGTGGAAAGAAGTAGTTACTTTCAGAGAGTAATTCATCTCATTCTGAGACAGGAAATTACAGTAGGTCAGATGAATCACCTTTAAGGATTCATGGGACTGCTTTGCTATACAGGCCTGTGGCTATAACGGCAAACTGGAAAGTTGTTTTAGATTGAATGGATAAATAGCTAAAGTTAATTAAGATTAATCCCACCCTTAGTACCTAGTGTTTTGTGTGCTTCTGACATCATTCCCAAGACTCAACATGGTGACTGCAGTGTTTCAACACTCATCTAATTCTTAGATGTTATGTATGCTATTTGTTAAGTGAGAGTGGGTGGCTAAAATTATTGAAGGAGAAAAGGATAAATGTAGCAAACCACAAAGATTTATACCCATGCTTCTCCAGAGTGCACCGTATATTAGAACTGCCTTGGCAACAGAGGCATAAAATTGCTGAGTTGCACATCTGACCTGAGATGGTAAGAACAACATAGAACTCTCACTCTGTTTAATTCACCTTAGTTAGAGAGTTACTCCTCTTGAACTGAGAATTATAATAAGGAGTGCGTAGGATCAAAATGCAGAAATAATTTTAAAATAAAAGGGAGAAGTTAATACATTCGGAATGGATAGACAGAGAGCACTAGTGAACCTGTGACTTTGTTTTTAATAACTTGCTGCAGATTTAAATAACAGTTTAATATATATAATTCAAATAAGATGTCTGGTGAATAAGATGCCAAGAGACTTTGCTTACCCTTGCATTTATTTCTTATTTTATTTCTCAGCCAGATTAGAGGATTTTTTTTATTTTTTTTAATATTCAAGGTATTTCAATGAGCAGTGTATTTTATATTGTTAATAGTTTGAGATCACTGCTAGAAAGACTTGTACAAGAAGCAGATATAATTCTTTTTTTAAATGCAAAACTCTTGCTGACCATAGGGAATATTGCTAGAGGTCACCATGTTGACTATAATATTCCAGAAGATTGCCCATGCATCCACTGCATGAACAAAAAGCATATTGAGCATTTTCCTTGTGGTAATGTTGATTAAAAATGCATGATAATACAGCTGTCTGGAAAACATAAGCAAATGTTTTACTGAGATTTATTGGACATTTTGAAACGTATTCAGTTTATGAAATACTAATGCCAAATTTAAGGGTCGCCATTCCATCCATTCCATAATTTTCCTCACAAAACTGAAAATGTTCACCGCTTCCTTGAAACTGAGAAGTTTCAGATATACTGGTTATTTTCTTTCTTATGAAATATAATGGATTCCCAAATTAGTAGCCCTGGCTTTTGTTCCCTTTGCATACATGAAGGCCCTGAAGGCAGTAAAAGACATTGCCCCTACCCAGCCTCCTCTGAGGACTCCCCCCACCCTATCCATGAACTCAGGAGCCCTATTTCAGCTCAGCTTGGGGCCATCAGCCCCTGATTCAGTAATGCTGTAGAAGTGCAAGTCTGTTGTTCTGCCACAACCTTTTTTTTTCATGATCATGGGTTCTGTTGATCTGGACCCCAACCTGTGGACTGTGTCCCTGTGTTCCTGTGGACATCCCATCACTGTGGACCTGCATGGCCACCACCAGGTCTGATCCTAGTCTTGACTTGATGGGCTTTCCAACTTGACCTCAGACTATGACCTCATCACTATGATATATCCCTGGCCCAGAGAATAGTGGTGAATGGAGTGAAAAGCAACTTGTGACAGATCATGAGTGGTGTTTCCCATTTAATGTTGGGGCCCATACTCTTTAATATCTTTATTGATGATTTGGATGAGGTAATTGAGTGCACCCTCAGTAAGTTTGCAGACAACACCCAGTTGGGGGGAAGTGTCAATCTGCTGGAGGGTAGGAAGGCCCTGCAGAGGGACAAGGACAGGATGGGTCGATGGGCAGAGGCCAATGGGATGAGGTTCAGCATCACTAAATGCTGGGTCCTGCACTTTGGCCACAACAACCCCATGCAATGCTACAGGCTTGGGAGAGAGTGGCTAAAAAGCTGGGCAGAGGAAAAGAATCTGGGGGTGTTGGTTGATGTTCGCTTGAACGTGAGCCAGCAGTGTGCCCAGGTGGCTGAGAAGGCCGATGGCATCATGGCTTGTATCAGGAATAGTGTAACCAACAGGACCAAGGAGGTGATCCTCCCCCTGTACTGAGCTCTGGTGAGGCCGCATCTTGAGTACTGTGTTCAGTTTTGGGCCCCTCACTACAAGAAGGACATCGAGGTCCTGAAGTGTGTCCAGAGAAGTGCTACAAAGCTGGTGAAGGGCCTGGAACACAAGTCTTGAGGAGTGGCTGAGGGAACTGGGGTTGTTTAGGGAGAAGAGGAGGCTCAGGGGACACCTTATTACTCTCTACAACTACCTGAAAGGAAGGTGTGGGGAGCTGGGGGTCAGCCTCTTCTCACAGATAACTAGCGATAGAACTAGAGGGAGTGGCGTCAATTTGTGCTGGGGAATCTCAGTTTGGAAATTAGGAGAAATTTCTTCTCAGAAAGAGTAGTTAGGCATTGGAATAGGTTGACCAGGGAGGTGGTGGAGTCACCATCCCTGGGGGTGTTTGAGGAAAGGTTGGACGTAGTGCTTAGGGACATGGTTTAGTGGGTGATATTGGTGATAGGGGGATGGTTGGACCAGATGATCTTGGAGGTCTTTTCCAACCTTAATGATTCTATGAATCTGTACGTCCTTATGACCTGGACTCTTGGTTGGCCCTGGCCACTATTTCTGGTTCTTTTCTGCTAGCCTCACTGTGTACTGTGTGACAGGGCCTGCTGGCTCTGGACTTCTCCCTTGGTGCCTGTCTTCACTGACAGTGAATCACCATCACAGATAGCCAGTTAGTCAGTCCTCACCATATTAGGATGAAATAATCTTATGTTGGCTTTCAAGATACATTAAGAAACCTAGGACTGTCCCTCTTAGGGACACAATTTCTATATTCAAAATAACATATCACCAATAGTCACAGGGACTATTTAAGAGAAGGCACAGAAATCAAATTAAGTAAAAGGCTGTAGGTAGTCCTTTTTATTTATTTATTTATTTATTTATTTATTTATTTATTTATTTATTTATTTATTTATTTATTTTTACTGACAAGTAGATAAATAACGGACAACTTCCAGATAGTTAAATACTCTTTGCAATAGACAATAAACGTTGTTTATACTCTAGAAGAAGATCCATAACCATCATTAACCAAATACATGATGCAAATAAATAATACTAGGAAGTTTGTTTGAAGATTTACTGATTTTATTCAAAGCTCAAAGAAAAATTAGACTGGAAATATGACCTTGTATTTTTCTAAATGTTTTCTATATTAATATGTGGAAAACATACAATATTCAAACTTTCAGCAAGTACGTTCCCAGAAAGCCACAAGAAATTGAAATACATTTTGAATTGTACACATTGATACAGCGTGTACCTAAACTGAGATCTACTTGACTGTGTGCATCCTTTTTATGGCTTAACATTTCTTAAAGTTTCTGCTCTCTGATCCTTTGGAAAAGGTTATATGTGTTTTTACAATCCAACCCCATTAGGTAGTCATAGCATACAGAAACTAGCAACAATCTATCAGGAATAAAATATTAATTTAATTTTGTGGCAGAAAATTACATGATAGACATGCAAGTTTGTTTGTTTGTTTGTTTGTTTGTTTGTTTGTTTATTTATATCCATGTTAAAATCCTAACCTAAGGAAAGGTAAGAACTGCTTGCACTTTCTACTTTTAGAAAATACAGAAAGAATTGATCCAGGTCATAAATGTCAGTGCATTAACAACATTAGCCAAGAAAAGAACCCTTGTAGATTCATAAATTAATGTGTGCCCTTACTGACCATTCAGAAACATGAACCTTGCTTGTATCCTGTTTATAAGGTTTATAAGGTTGTCATGGGATTGAACAGAACAAAGTTGACATATCTCCATCTGTATCTAATAATCTCTTCCCCTTCTCCTGTCTTAAACATTAGCCCATGACATGACTTGAGAGATTGCTCTCATCAATGCCAAACATCTGACACATACAGTACCATTATTCTTTACAGATTAATAGAGGTTTTTAACATTTAACACAAACCCAGTAGAATTTGTATTTATATTCCTTATGTTAATGTGGACAATCTTTTGACTTACAATGTTGATCTCAAATACATTTTCTTCTGACCTTCTACATTCCTGAAATATTAAACCAAAAAGGATTTGTCCATCACAACAAATTAAATATTTAATATGATAGACAAAGGGTATTTACCAGGATATACTATTTTTGAAAGCTTTCGCTGTATAAATCAGGTTTTCTGCCTCTGAGAAATACTGTAATATAGGATAACTGATAAAATATTACAATGTCTTTGTTCCTTTTAAAATATGAACGCAAAATCTAATTGCCATAAACCACAAAATACAATAACAATTTTAAATCTCTTGTGATTTCTTTTCTTTCACCAGTCCCTTGATTTTATTATTGTTATTACCAGCAAAATTTGGAGTACAATTGAAGTCCCTGCAACAGATCAGGCTTCCTCAAATCTTGGAGAGGGTAGGGATGAAAATGGATGGCCATTGTGCCTCCCAGATGCCTGTCCAGATGTTAAAGACCTTTGTTCAAAGTTGAAAAAAAAATCCTTTCCATAGCATAAATGACAGTGGCAAGTACACATACAACCACATAAATTAAAGGAGTTTAAACAAATATATATAGTATATATCATACTAGGGAGAGGACTATTGAGGGCAATGAAGGAATAGATGTTGGTGTTCTGTAAATGAAGATGTAAAATAGGATTGCATACAAAAGTGTGTGATTTCACTGCTATTTAACTTAACTTTATAAACTTATCGGAAGGGAAAAAAAAAATAATGAGTCCAGAACAATGACAGAACATTCTGTCTCTTCTCCCTGCTGATTTTGTCATTGACTTTATAATTAAAGCTTGAAGAGTTTGTTGCTTTATTTCTCTAGATTTCTTTAGAAAAGAGAAAAAAAAAAAGAGAGAGAGAGAGAGAGAGGGAGACATTTTAACTGCAAGGCTCACGTTCTGCTGTTACTTTCATTGTAACTGTTAGTTCATTCATGCCAAAAGGTTTTGTTTGAACCACCTCAAAATTGACAAACTTTCATCAAATCTAAGGCCCAGTACAAAAACAATCTGCACCTGGACTGTGAAATCTGAATTTGTGGCATTTGCATAGGAATTTCCCTTCATGTGGTGGGCAAACTTCTGTTAGAAATAACATAGCCTGCATTTGTCAGTCTCAGATAGAACATTGTCAACACCTTTTAAATGGGGCCAAGAATCAAATAACATAATTAGCATAAATGGTATAACTCTAGACATGATGTTTTTTCTTTTTCATCTCATGTATCTGGTCTGCTAATGCTGCCTAGGCCTTACATAGGTCCAGAGCCTTTATATAGCAATCTTAATTTTGCCTTTTTCCAGTGCTCCTAATCCTCAATCTATATTCACAAATTGTGGCAACTAAATTCTAGATTTGTTTGGTCTTTCATGAAGCATAAGAATAGAATAAAAGTTACATAGAGATTTTGTAAGGCTCTCTTAACAAACATATCTTGTTTTAAACAGCACCAAAACAAAACAAAACAACAACGCCAACAACAACAAAAACAACCAAAGATGTCTATTAAATACGCAACACTTATGGATGTCACTACAGCTAAATTAATGTCTGTTTGCTATTGAACCACTCTATTGGATACCAGCAAGTCATCTAGGTATTTCTGGATTTTTTATCTTTTTTGTTTGTTTGTTTGTTTGTTTCTTCTTTTTCCTTCCATTCTATTTCTCTAAAAGCTTGCATCTTTTCTAACTTCCAGGACTCTTATCAACTGAAAGGCTTGCTGGTTCACAGAATCACAGAATCATCTAAGTTGGAAGAGACCTTCAAGATCACTGAGTACAACCTCTGACCTAACACTCACTAAGCTCTACATCTAAACTTCTTTTAAAGACCTCCAGGGATGGTGACTCAACCACTTCCCTGGGCAACCCATTCCAATGCTTAACAACCCTTTCAGTAAAGAAGTTCTTCCTAATATCCAACCTAAACCTCCCCTGGTGCAACTTTAGTCCATTCCCCCTCGTCCCGTCACTAGGCACGTGGGAGAACAGACCAACCCCCACCTTGCTACAGCCTCCTTTAAGGTACCTATAGAGGGCGATAAGGTCGCCCCTGAGCCTCCTCTTCTCCAGGCTGAACAATCCCAGCTCCCTCAGCCGCTCCTCATAAGACTTGTTCTCCAGACCCCTCACCAGCTTCATTGCCCTTCTCTGGAGTCACTTGAGCACCTCAATGTCTTTCTTGTAGCGAGGGGCCCAAAACTGAACACAGTACTCGAGGTGCAGCCTCACCAGAGCCGAGTACAGGGGCACAATCACTTCCCTAGCCCTGCTGGCCACGCTGCTTCTTATACAAGGCAGGATGCTGTTGGCCTTCTTGGCCACCTGAGCACACTGCTGGCTCATATTCAGCCGGCTATCAACCAATACTCCCAGGTCCTTCTCTGCCAGGCAGCTTCATCCTTATTATGTAAACTCATCAGTCCACTTGATTTATCTTCTTTCTTTTTAATTGGTAGAGCTTGTCACAAAAGTGATTTGGCATATCCCACAACTGAGGAGGAAACAGGACACAAGGGTAGATTTACAAAGTTTTTACTAAAGTTTAGTCCTGGTCATGAGACCTCCTCTTTCATTGGAGCAAATGAGAAAGAGAGCATCCCCTTTATAATTTGCAGATACAAAATTTGCATTTCCTGGAAGTGTTCAAAACCAGATTGGACGAGGCCCTGGTCAACCTGATCTAGTGGGTGGCATTCTTGTCCATGGGAGGGGGATTGGAAATAGATGATCTTTAAGGTCCTTTCAAACCCAATCCATTCTATGATTTTATGAAAAACTTACTATATACAAACCTAGAAGTGGCAGTATATTTTCTGGATTCATCTTCCATAGGTTATATTCAAGCTCAATACAATGAGATATCTTGTCATATTCTAAACTATTGCGAGTCACCAATAAGCCTCTGAAATCAAAGAAAGCTCAATGGAGATGGGCAAGGCTGATTTGCCTTTGAAGCTCGGAGAATAATGCAGAGTGTGACTGACCACAGATGTTGCAAAGAAAGCTGACTTCATCTCAATACAAAGATTGTCAAGGGAGTGTGGTTTTGTTTATATAAACAGCTATGTCAGTTGAGTAGATCAACTGCCTATATCACAGTTGCATGGATCAGCTGGTGCTGCGTATGTTTCTCCCTGAGTTCATAAGAACAGTGTGAATGTCTCCCTGACTTAGCCAGAACAACACAGGGAGAATCAATACATGGCTTAGCCCAACACAGAGTATAAAAACTGAACAACTAGCAAAGGAATTTCAAATAGAATAACAGGCTAGAGCTGGCTTCAACCTTTCAATTCCTTTCTGGAAACTAAGGACACTCAGTGTCATGATAGTGAGCATAACATAGAAACCCATAAAGGAGATCACATTGGTATTGAGGTTGAACTGTATATTGCAATTGCTATATCTTGCTAACTGTAACTTACATATGTATTGTTTTTTTTTTCAGTATATGTTTTTTTCACTCTGCTAACTCAAAAAAACCTGTGTAACATAAAATAACTTCAATTAAGTAAATCTGTTATTAAATATTAAATCCCCCACACGTGGAATATCTAAAAGAACCTGGTTAGATAGCACTGGATCCTGAAAACTACAAGTGGTTCTACCCTCAAAAAAGAATCAATTGTTCTAAATGGGGATTAAGAATAGTAAGAGAAGACTGTAATGCCCAGAAAGTATAGTATTTTTGTAGTATACAAGTCATTGCTACTGCTTAGTCAACAGAATTCAGGGCAAAAAACCACTGCTGTTCTGCATGTTAAGCACTGTTCGTTTAGGTCAGTACCAGCTGTCCTTGGAGAAGATCCAGCTTCTGCAGAATATGGTGTTACAGGAGGATGTAAAGCTGTTAGAAATTTAAAAACAAACAAACAAACAAACAAAAAAAATGCACTTTGAGGTTCTTTAACTCCATTTCAGTAGTACTTCCAGGCTCCATTATCACATTATCAATATTGTAAAAGGTAATCAGCCCACCATACTGGGACCTTACACTTATTTCTAAAGTCTTCCAAGACAATTAGCCTCAGCACCATTATATTTTTTATATATCTTCTGCCAGCAAAGGGAAAGTTTCATTGCATGTCACAGATCTGATGCTCATTACTGGTGTTAGTTTATTATCTCTGTCCCATAAACCCCACAGTTATCCACACTAATATATATGTTACAAATACCATTGCACCATGAGTGGCCTCAAAAGATGGGAATACCGAAAGGCATTACTGTTCATGGTATGCCATGGCTATCTTCAAGGACCTACTATTCAGAGACATCCAATTCCTTCATACTCAGCAAATCAGTTCAGATACTTATGGCTGAAAATGACGGTAAGTGTCTGATTCAAAGTAGGTTTTCTTCTAAGCTGTAACTGTCATATTGAATGAAATCATATTATACTGTGTTACATCAGTATACAAAATGCTCCTTAAGCAATATAACCAAACGTATCAGAAAAAAAAATAAAAATGAAGGACTATAAGATACTTAGTGCACTACACAGTACAGAAACAAATTTTACTTGCATTTATGGCCCCAAATTTAAGTATCTCTCATCTACTTTGAAAAGGAACAACTCTCCAGATTCCCAATTACCCGTTTATCAGAGCTGCTTGACATTTCTGCTGTGGCCTATATATGTAAAAGTTCTAATGCCTCAGTTATTCTTTCAAGAAGGCTTTCACTGTCTCTAACTCTATGATTTACTTATCATTCATCTCTTTTTATTTCTAAAAAGGTACCATTCTAGAATAACAAATAAGTTATGCCCTGAGCATTGAATAACATCACATTTTAACTGGTATATTCAGCACATTTAAGTGATTGGTCTAAATACAATATAACACATCAAATGCATTGAAGGCCCAGTGAACACAAGAGGGCTGTACTGTTGAGAGAGGTGATATGTCCTGTTGCTCCACTCCAGTTTTCTGGCCAGTCTAGGAACAGTGATGGATTCAAAAAGGAGTTTAGATCATCTGTCCATAGGCAAAGAGTAGACACAGCAGCATGGATCCCTAAAGGAAGCAATAAAAACAGATGTAAAAGGAAAAAAAAAAAGAGAGAATTAAAATACTTTGTTTACCATTAAGGAATGCTAGGGATCATGAGAGCTCACAAAAGCTTTGTTTCAGAAATGTGAAGGAATGCTGTAAACACAGAGAGATGAAAATGTTCAGTGTTTAAAAAAAAAAAAAAAAAAAAAAAGACGACTACAGAAAAACAAAGAACCAGGGTCAGACTTTCTACAGCATGACCTGGGGATTAAGTGTTCACTAGCATGATTCAAACACTAACAAGAAAGGAGGGAAGAAAAGCATTCCTTTCCAGATACTTTTATATCTCATTGCAGTATCAGAAAGACAGAGAGTTTCCTACCTAACCATGTTTTAAAAGGAAACGCTATTTTCTGTCTCTTTCCCTTTACAGCCTGAGCCTTCTCAGTAAGCTATTCTGTCATGAACACCTTTTCTTCTCTCAGTCACGGAAGAAAGAAATATTTGATGTAAAATGCAATTGTTTCATTAAAAGGGGTTGTGAGAAAACAAGGAATCCTCATAGAATTGCTTGGTTGGGGCTTTGGTAGGGACCAGCACAAATACAGTCTGGGCGGCAAATGGATTGAGAGCAGCCCTGATGAGAAGGACCTGGGTGTGCAGGTTGATAAAAATCACAAAATCACAGAATGATTGAGGTTGGAAGGGACCTCTGGAGATCATCTGGTCCAACAACCCTGACAAGAAGGGTCACCTAGAGCACATTGCACGAGATCCCATCCAGACTGGTTTTGAATATCTCCAGAGAAGGAGACTCTACAACCTCTCTGGGCAACCTGTTCCAGCGCTCTGTAACCCTCACAGTAAATAAGCGTTTTTTCATATTCAGCTGGAACTTCATGTTTTTCAGTTTGTGTGTGTTGCCTCTTGTCCTGTCACTGGGCACCACTGAAATTCTGTCTCTTAACTCTTGACACCCTTCTTTAAGATATTTATACACCTTGATAAGATCCCTTCCTAGTCTTCTCTTCTCCAAGCTAAACAGCCCCAGCTCTCTCAGCCTCTCCTTGCATGACAGATGCTCCAGTCCTCTCATCATCTTAGTAGTCCTCCTCTGGACTCGCTCCAGTAGCTTCATGCCCCTCTTGTACTGGGGAACCCAGAACCGGACACAATACTCCAGGTGTGGTGACACCAGAGCTGAGTAGAGGGGGAAGATCTCCGTTGACCTGCTGGTAACACTCTTCTGAATGCACCCATTGGCCTTCTTGGCCACAAGGGCACATTGCTGACTCTTGGTTAACCTGCTGTCCACCAGAACCCCCAGGTCCGTCTCCACAGAACTGCCTTCCAGAAGGTCAGCCCACAACCTGTACTGGTGTGTGGGGTTATTCCTCACTAGGTGAAAGATCCTGCACTTGCCCTTGTTGAACTTCCTGAGGTTCCTCACAACACAACTCTCTAACCTGTCCTAGTTCCTCTAAATGGCAGCACAGCCCCCTGTTGTATCAGCTACTCCTCCCAGTTTTGTGTCATCAGCAAACTTGCTGAAGGTGCACTCTATTTCATCCTTCAGGTAATTGATGAATAAATTGAACAAGATTGGACCTAGTACTGACCACTGGAAGACACCACCTGCTATAGACCTCCAACTAGACTCTGTGCAACCAAGTACAAAGCTCAACATGAGCTGGCAATGTGCACTTGCAGCCCAGAAAGCCAGGGCTGCATCAAAAGTGTGGCCAGCATTTTGAGGGAGGTGATTCTCCCTCTCTGATCTGCCCTTATGAGACCCCACCTAGAGTGCTGCATTCAGCTCTGGGGCTCCCAGCACAACAAGAATCACAGTATCACACATTACAGAATTGCTTGCGTGGGAAGGGACCTTCAAGATCATCCAATTCCAACCCCTTTGACATAGGCAGGGACACCTTCTACTAGATAAATTCCCAACCTGGCCTTGAACACTTCCAGGCATGGGGCAGCCATAACTTCTCTGGGCAACCTATTCCAGTGCACTGCCACCCTTTGAGTAAAGAATTTCATCCTTATATCTAATCTAAATCTCCCTTCTTTTAGTTTAAAGACATTCCTCCTTGTCCTATCACTACATTCCCTGAAAAAGAGTCCCTCTACTGATTTCTTTCAGTATCTAAATGCACCCTTTAGATACTGAAAAGCTGCAATGAAGGCTCCCCAGAGCTTTCTCTTCTCCAGGCTGAACAACCCCCTCTCCCTCAGCATGTCCCCATAGCAGAGGTCCTCCAGCCCTTTGATAATCTCAGTGACCCTCCTGTGGACTTGTTACATCCATGCCCTTGTTGTGGTGGGTTCCCCAGAGCTGAACACAGTACTTCAGGTGGGGTCTCACAAGAGCAGATAAAAGGGGAAGAATCACCTCCCTCAACCTGCTCATGAGAATATGGGACAGAGTGTGGTCACCAAGAACAGGACTCAGGCAAAAAAGATGATAGCAATCTGTTTACATCTGGCTCTCCCCTTTTTACATGTGTTTTCCTGTCTTTGTTTTTCCTCAGCCCACCTTGATCTTCACTTTTCTTTTGACTGGCTTATCTTGGTGGGTTTCATTGAAAGGAAAATGGTCAGATCTTTCTCCCTTGACGGTCTGAGGGAATCACTCAGTCAGAGTCCTTCATTTTTGCTGATTAAGTTACTCTGCCCATCATTGTTGGCATGAATTGGGCAGAATTGTGCCCACTCTTCCACATTTTTGTGTTTACTTTGACTAATATATATGCTCAGTAAATCCAACACATCTAGGATTATTTTCTGTCACAGTGACAGAATATACTCTCACACAAACTCTAGAGAGTCACTCAGAGCAGAATTTGAAACTATGGGATTCAAGGCTTCCTCTGAAGAACACACATTTCTCTTACTATTTACAACAGAGAGCTTCAGGTGATCAGCTGCTAATGTCTTTTGGACAAATCAAATATCTGCTAGTGAGTTTGAACATTCTTGCTCTTCATAAAGTTGTCTTACATGAATGTTATTAAAATAAAAGTCTTGGAAACAATTAAACTATTTTGATATTCACAAAGTTTAAATGTAGAATGGAAAATAGAAAACACATGCACACAAAACACACACACACACACAAAAAAAAAAAAACAACACTATTGGGATTAGTTGCCAATCTGCTAGCAGCTCTGGAACTGAATGACTGTAACTCTCTTTAATCACTGAAAGATCTGAATAGCTTATACCTGACTTGCAGTTAAACCTAAACATTCAATTGCATTTTCGAAAACTATTAGGGATTCAATGACAAGAAGAAAACTAAAAGGAAATCTATTTCTTTAAAGATGCAAAAACATGTGACAATTGGATCACCTGAAAGGGAATGAAAGGTTGAGATGAGCTTCTGTTGAACAGTATTTAGGGGAAAACAACTTTAAGCCCTGAATCTCAGGAAACCAGATTCAACTTTATATCCTATCTGAAAGATGAAGCTTTAATTTATAAATAATTTTATAACATAAGTTGAAGATAAAGATAAAGATAAAGGCCAAGACTTACAATATTTGGTCTACTTATCTTGCTCTGTCATGTTAATGTCTTGGTAAGACATTTGATTTCTATGTGTTTTATCTTAGTACAGGGAATGTAGGAATAATGCATAGTATTTTTTATTACTTTGTTATAAAAAGTGTACGTGTACTCTTAATCAGATCCTGCTCAAATTAAAATATAAAAGAATCAAAAAACAGGTATTTCATCATCTAATCTTCCTTCACTGTAAGAAGGGTACGTCACCTCAAGCCTTGCCTCCTTTCAATAAATTTCTGTTCTTTTGGGAGCAAAGGTTTAAACTAAGGAGATTGTAGGATTTAAAAAATGTTTTAGCTGTGTAACACTTATCAACATTAATAAAGTAAAAAAGAAAGTGGAATCAGTAAGGCCTTAAGGCCCTTATGAAATACACAAATAAATAGAATTATTGGATAATTTACAGAATGTCTACAATATGTCTACAGATATGAAAATTTCTTCATCTCAATTTCATAAGAAAAGAAAAATTCCTTGATAATTCTCTCTGCTTGTTCCTCCATTCATTTTTGTCCATTGATTAGACTTTCTTACTGCCTTCATATATATATACACAAATATAGATATATATAAGTATTTTTAACTATTGATAAGTATCTACCAAATCTGATAGGATGAAAAATATCTGAAACAACTGCATTAGGCTTTTTTAGTTGAGGGAAGAAGAACAATCCAAATTCGTAAATTTATTCGTGCATCTACACTGAAGGGGAGAATAGGAGAGCTAAGATATCATGTAGTCCATTTGGCAGCAGTCAGCTAACCTGCAGGCAGGCATGCCATTCTGGACATGCCACGCACATGCCATATTTTCTTGTTGGAAGTGACATATGTGAGATGGATAATAGGACCAAGCGAAAGAATTCTGTGGAAGATGAAAGGGAAGGACATACATGAGTAGCAAACTAGGGTTCATCAACTCTATTGTCTATAGAATTTCTTTGCAGAACAGACCCTGATTTTGAACTGCTCCCATGATATAATAATAATAAAAAAAGATAATACTTATAAAATAAAATAAAATAAAATAATAATAAAAGTATTTCCCACTTCTAAGTTGTCCTATGATGAAAAAGAGCTGTGTGCTGAAGTACAAGAGACATAAAGATGCTGAGCGATGCATTAGTTGCATTCACTTTGAGTAAAATTCTTATAATCAGTGGCAAGACCTCAAAAAGAAGAATACAGTCAGTCATAAGTAGAGAAGCATCAGAAGGGAACAGACTGAATAACTGGATAAAATAAGTTGGCATAGCTTATTTGGTGCTAGTTCTCTGATCTGCAAATTCAGTTGCTTTTTGTAATAAACACGCATAGAAATAAATACACCATACAATTCTTCCTAAGAAAAGGAATGCAATTATGGATTTTTTATGAGGTAATATTTGAATAGCATTTATTTTATTTTCCAATATCATAAAGAATGGTTTTCTGATACAGAATGTAAATCAGGCTAGGTATTAATAAGGAATTAAATCATGAAATCAGCATTGACTATTACCTCTACTACTACCTGTGTATCACTAGTATCAGATTAGGGATATTGAATCACAGGAGTTACTTATTCTCACTTCTTTTAAATCATGAATATCTTCTATGTGATTCTGCTATAGATATTGATTAAATTCTTATTTTCTTCTCAGTAGGTAGAGTTTAAAAGTGGGAAAAGGGATCAGAATTTTTATGTCACTAAACATCACATCAACTGTCAGCTATGTTTCCTAAGGAAATAGGCAAGCTGCTAGCTTGTTACTAACTTTAGTTTGTTTTCATTCAGCTTGGCTTGTTTTCTTGGGTCACTAGTTAAAGTTTATGTGTTATGAATCAAAATCAAATTGTTTTCTTTCTTCCTGAAAATATTTTCTATCATAGAATGTAAGGTGTTAAACTTTTTGACTTTACAGAAACAAAGATCATGACATTTTGTGTTTTTGCAGAATTGATCTAACAGTGCCCATCATAATTACTGCTGTAAAAAGAGTAGTATCTGATGAGCTTGTGCTTCTATTCTCCAAAAAAAATCTAACATTCAACTATAAAGATGATTTTTTTTTCACAGAAATTAAAATAAATAAATGTAGAATTCTGTGAAGATTAAATTACACTGTTTTCTAGTTGGTATTTGAAAAGCCATTCTGAGATAAAGTGGCAAACTGATCAACATCCAATTGAAGGTAAGTCACAGTTTCTTTAGAGACTAGACTTTGAATACAATTAAGGTAAAAAACAAAATAGACTCAATTCATTTTTTGGCTATACAATTTTTTGTTCTGGTAATCAGCATTATGATTTGGAAAGCTTATAAGAAGTGAAATTAGCAGTTATTGCTGCTTTCTCCTCCTCCTGTTAACAGTAATTACATATCATAGGATAATTTAGGTCTGAAGAGACCTCAGGAGTTCATCTAGTCCAACTTCAAAAAGCCATGACATCATAAACTGGTTAAATAGAAGAGAGAATCAAGCCTAGTATTCTGTCCAGGATGTTATAGTTATGTGATAACAAAAATAACTAATTAACATAAGTAGCTATGTATAGTTATCAAAACCCAATATTTCTTAGCCTGGAACATAGTATCATAGAATGATTTGGGTTGGAAGGGACCTTAAAGATCACCTAGTTCCAATCCCCTTAACATAGGCAGGGATGCCACCCACTCGATCAGGTTGGCCAAGGCCCCATCCAGCCTGGCCTTGAACACCTTCAGGGATGGGGCATTCACAACTTCTCTGGGCAACATGTTCCAGGGCCTCACTACCCTTACAGTGAAAAATTTCCTCCTAATGTCTAGTCTAAATCTATCCTCTTTTAGTTTAAGACCATTCTCCCTTGTTCTATCATTATCTACCTGGGTAAAGAGTCCTTCTCCATCCTTTTTATAAGACCCCTGTAAGTATTGAAAGGTTGCAATGATGTCTCACTGGAGCCTTCTCTTCTTCAGGCTGAACATGCCCGTCTCTCTCAGCCTTTCTTCACAGGAGAGGTGCTCCAGTCCTCTGAATTTAGGAAAAATCAAGTAATTTGAACCCCTCAAGACCTAAAAGATATTCCAAGAGCTTTTAAAATTTGAAAGAATCTTAGATTATGCAGAAATACATAGGGATATTTGCTATGTCTTGTTGATTTCATTTGTTTGAATTCTGAGCAAAAGTAAAGATAATGATATTTATTTATTTATTTATTCTGATTCATGATTACAGATAAAACTCATAAATAAGAAATGGAGCACATCCCTAAGGCAGATGGAACTAATTGTGAAAACAGGATGGCCCAGATTAGATTTCACATGCCTTTAGGTACTGACTGGAAGGAACTAAGTTAGGAGACTAATTCAACTCCGTCATTCATGCAGAGAATTTTTTCAGAAGCAAAAAATTCACTATTTTTTCTTCTTAAACTCCCACCCAGAATATCTTTGATATTGATATAAAAGAGTGTCTGTAGTTACTGAGTACCCTGAAAGACAACTGAAAACTTTATGACAAACCCTGTAGTCAATGATCACGCTTCTGTGATACACTGAATTTGTAGACAAATAAGATGAAGACTGGATTTGTGAGACTTTTTTTTTTTTTTTTTTCCCAGTAGTTGGAAGGCAATAGGGAAAGGAAACAAAGATTCAGATTAAACTCCATACTTGGGTAGTAAGTGTACATTTTAAAACAACCTAAAAACAAACGAACAAAAAAGTATAAAAATCAAATTTCTTTACTGAGATATGCTCCTGAACATTGAACAGTGAATAATTAAGAAGTAAAACCCTATAAATTCTTCTGCTTTGTGCATTAATGGAAAATTTTAAATGAACAATGAACATAGTATAAAAATATTAGTACAATAAAGTAAGATACAAAAGGATTAAATGATGATATTAGATGGGAAAATATGATTGTTCAGGGTAAGTCAAAGTAGAATAATAAATTATATAAGTTACTTACTGAAAGGTTAGCTTGTAAAACTCAGTAGCTCTGAAAAAAAATATGGTAATGGTGTCCATGACCAGTACATACTCATCCCATGAGATTTTATTTTTTCTGTTCTTTTCATGTATCACATATTGAGGTTACACCAACAAATAACAATCTACTACAGGATCTGTGTGTTTAGAACTTTGGTGATTTCTTTCTAATACAGAATCATAGAATATCCTACATTGGAAGGGACCCACAAGGATCATCAAGTCCAACTCCTGGCTCCATACAGGACTTGAACCACATTTCTGAGGGCATTGTCCAAATGTTTCTTGAGCTCCAGCAGGCTCGGTGCTGTGACCGCTTCCCTAGGGAGCCTATTCCAGTGCCCAACCATCCTCTTGATGGACCTTTTCCTAATATCCAGTCTGAATCTCTCCTGTCACATGCCTTCATGCTTGGGTCCTGTTGTGAGACCCAAGCAGAGAGCAGAGAGCAGTGTCTGTCCCTCTTCTTCCCTCATGAGGAAGCCTCAGGCCACCAAAAGGCCTCCTCTTGGTCTCCTCTTCTATGTACTGAACCAAGTGACTTCAGCTTCTCCTCCTTTGTCTTGCCCTCTAGACCCTTCATCATCTTCATAGCCCTAGTAATTTATGCATTTCTTTCTGTCTCGGAAAAGATTTTCTTTCTTTCCAGTCAACATTTTTATATTAATCACTGGCTTTTAAATCTGATATTATTTTTGTGTTTTGCATCCAGACTTCTAACCTCTGTTACTTCATGCACAATAATGATTAAAAGAGACATGTAGGATCAAATTTAATAGTGTAAATTAAAGAAAAGAAAGAAAAGGAAGTACTTAAGTGTCCGGGGGGGGGGGGGGGGGGGGGGGTGGAGATAAAAAAGAAAAAGAAAAAAAAAGGTGTAAAATACAAATAAGCTACTTGCCACAGAAAATAAAAAAGGGTAAATTGATGTGGTTGGTAGGAAAAATTAAAATATAAACTCCATCTAGCCAAAAAATGTTGATCAGGAGTGTGGGGGGAGGCCTGTTTTATTTATTTATTTATTTTTCCCAGACCAAGCTTCTTCATAACTTCATTTTTCTACATGTTTAAGCAGTAAAGAAAAGTGGGATAAGTGATGCAGTTTAGCTGAGCACTGTTCCTTGCAAAAGAAGTCTTAACATAATGTGTAATCTTGATGCAGTATAAGCAGGAATGTAATTGTGTTTTGTTTATCCAATATGTATGCCAATATGTGGACAGTACAACAGTCTATTGTATCTGCTGGCAAGTAAATTTCTCATTCAGTGAGGAGATAGCTCTTCTAAAAAAAGCAAACACAGAACTTAATTGATAGTGAATGTTTAATTCATTTTCATAAAAATCAATAGTGTTTCTCAAGGGGATAAAGGTGAATTAATTCATTTATCTGGATCTTTAAAGCTGATGCATAGTAAACACAAGACATTTAACAAAGGTTAAACAGTGCTTGTTGAGAGGCCTTCAAGACAGCAACATAATTTTGATTTGTTTGATTTCTTAACACCAGAAGGATTATTTGTATTAAATTAACACTGTATCATTCCAGAGTACAGTATACCATGCTATAGTCCTATTACTAGATATTTGCCACTGATGTAATTTATAGCACACACAGCACCAACAAAACAGGCAAAAGCACCAAAATAGTAAAGCAATCCTATCTTGCTGCTGAATAGAAATGAAATTAGAATCATAGAATCATAGGCTACACTGAGTTGGAAGATACCCACAGGGATCATCGAGTCCAACTCCTGGCTCCACATAGGACTACTCAAAAATCAAACCATATGTCTGAGAGAATTGTCCAAATGCTTCTGGAACTCCAGAAGACTTGTCATGACCACTTCCCTGGGGAGTCTATTCCAGTGCCCAACCACCCTCTTGGTGAAGAATCCTTTCCTAATATTCAATCTGAACCTCCCCTGACACAACTTCCACTGGGTCCTATTGATGGTAAACAAAGAGAAGAGAATAGCGCTTTCCCCGCCACTCCTTCTTGTAAAGAAGCTGTAGACCATGACAAGGTCTCCCCTCAGTCTCCTCTTCTCTAAGCTGAACTAACCAAGTGACTTTAGTTGCTCCTCTTATGTCTTCTCCTCTAGATCACTGTTGCACTCCTTTGGACACTGTATGAAAAGTGTAAAAGAAATTATGAAAGATGTTGGATACTAAATGCCAGTAATAGTCTAAATAACATAGAGATCCAAAAAAGAGTAACCACTTTTAAACCTCTTTTACAAGCTTGTTGTTAGACTTTCTCTGCAATGAGGCGGTTACGGTTTCAACAACAATGAAAAGAATGAAGGATAGGAAAAAAAGTAGATGCCTAAAAATTACAGGACTTTCATACTCTTTCAATATTATTGATTTGTTTTTCTATTCCCTCCTTTGATTATTCCATCATGTTTATGGTTTTGTTTTTTTGTTTGCTTGTTTGTTTGTTTTTCTCCCTGCAGCCATTGTCTATTTATTGTCTGCTACAAATCACAAAACATGAGTCAAAAAAACAGCCAAACAAGCAAACAGGCAAAGATTCCAAAGAAATCTCTCTCCTGGAATGCATTTAAATGGTGTATAAATATATGTATTAAACTTAAAATTTAATATATTAATACCTGCATTTTTCAAATACTTTTGCACGTGTATAGATCTACCCCTAAGTAAATAGGCATACTCCAGGCCATGGTTGGAATTTTCTGTTGCTAAATTTTCTATTGGAGTATTGTGAGATTGTGACCAGGAGAGAAGATGGCCTTGTTGAGAGTGGACAGTTGAAAACATAATAATGAAGATATAATTTTTCTTCATATTCAGAATAGTTCAAAATAAACTCAACACCTTAATCAGTAAAATTTCTTTAATAAAAAATAACAATAAAAATAATAAAAAGCATCATTTGATCTGTTTGCCTTCTTTTAAAATTCGAATTAAACAATTTATTGTCAGTAGTGAGGCAGGTTTTATCTGTTAACAGAACTGTGTGCACATCACATTTCAAATTTCATTCCACTCCCTCCAAAATGGATAAATGACAAGCAAAGCTATTAGTTCCAATAGCCACTGAGTTGTGGTGTAACTCCTAGACATTTGTGGAACTCAGTAAACAAGAACAGACAAAGCTCTGTTCCTCTATCCAACACTGTGAACCTGGGAAAGTTTCAAATTCATTTTATTCAGCATTCTAAGATGGTATGATGATATTTACAATGATTGATCCAAACATAATGGCCAGTCAATCAGGTAACTAGGAATAGATTGCATAATCTTGTATGAAGGTCTAGTCAAGGTCTGACTGCTACTATGCATCTACTCTAACAACATAAGGCAAGCCAGGGTGTGAGTTAATAGGATTTAAACTGTGTGTTATAATATATCTGATTACAAATACAGGAAGTTAAAGACAGATCCTACTACATAGCAACTGTGATATAGCTTATTCATCTATATTTCCCTACCACTTACCTCATATTTAAAAACGGTAAAGAATACATCTGGAGGTTGTTACAGAGTAGTTAGGTAACTAACGTGCTACTTGTTTTAATTGACTACACAGACAGATTTAAAATATCTTCTTTATATGTCCATATTTTTTCACAGTATTTAGCTTTGGTTTATGTTTTCCTTACCACTGCAGTAAAATGGTATGCATGTTGTTCTGTTAGAAATTTTTGTATTGTTTTTTTCTCTTTTCTTTTCTCTCCTACAGTTATTTTTTCAATATTGACACCACTTTCCAGCTGTTCTAGGTGTGTGGAAGGTGGGGAGGGGTTGTTGGAGGCATGCAAAGAGTGAAAACAGTTAATTAGCTCCTACCCCAATAATAAAAAAGTAGGATATCATAGTTAAGAATACGAGAGTGTATTGCACAAAATTCTGTTCTTATTTTCTTCTAATTTTTAAGTAAATGAGGTATCCACTGATCACCATTTAGGCTACTCTTAGAAAATTATGTGTTCACTCATTCTGCTGAAACATATAATGATGTTAACATTTGGGTGTTATAATGAAAGATCTTCTCCCAGAGGTTTCTGCTAAAAGCTCATTATGAGCCACCATGATGAATCATTTATGTATATATACAGAAATATGTTATACTCATGTGCAGTACAACGGTATACCTGTTACATCACTTAGAATACATGTACCTTTACATAAAGAAATCAAGATGGTTACATACACTGTAAAGATTCAAAGGTGACAGCTACACTGCATCGCTAAGTTCAACACAGAGATATTCAAGCTACCGGAAGACAAATTGAATCTGGAACTAGAATTAACACTGCTGTGCCAGCATTGTGCTGTGCCAGAGCTAATTAATCCTGTTAGGAGGCTATTCTAATGCCAAGACCCAAGTGTATATTTCTATATAATGCTTCATAGTTCTTTTTATACATACAAGGTTGTTTGGACATCCCTTGCACGGTATTGTATTGTGTGGTGTAGGAATAGTCAAATATCCTGATTCACAATGCAAAACCCAATGACCTTTGATATTTTAATGCTGCATTTAGTGTTTAATCCCATACTGTTATGAAAACTAATTACATTTTCAAAACCTAATTATATGGCAACAGAATTCCACAGCCTCTGAAATTAAGATAGGTCCAATGCTACTTCAGAAAAAAGATTGGTATTATTCCAGACTGAAGTTTTTTACTTATTTTCTAAAGTTATGTCTATATTGCAGTTCAAAGGTGCAACTAAGGTTCATCTAAACATATGAGAAAAAGTCAGACTAACTAACTCTGGTACTTTCGACAGTCTGGCCATGACGACACAGATGGCAGAGTGAGTGATCTGTAGAATACTGGGTAAGTATTCAGAAGATAATGTCTGATGTATTGTAATCCTGAAGTGCAAAAGTTACTGTTCAAGGAAATTGAGAAGACAAGGCAGCTATTCTTGTTAACTGCTACTAGTGTCTGAGCTGAGTGCCTTCAAGAGACCTCATATTTGTCTACATAAGCTACACTCCAGTTGCACATTTAAACAGCAATGTGCATTTACAAAGTTAATGATTTTATGTGCATGCCTTAAATATAAAAATAGCCTTGCTCTTGTTAATAAGGAAGCATTATTTTCTCTCCACAACAGAGAATTAAAAACAAATAATCATTTAATAGACATCTTGCATGTTTTGATTATACCCTGTATCAACCTATCAAACTCTGTATTTTTGTGCTGTACAGCACATGTACTCTATGTACACCTCAAACAGATCATGTAAGGCAGGCAAGCAAATACCATTAAGGCACAGTATTATCAAATACAATGTAGAGTGTATGCTTATCTTGGGTTTAAAGTTATTCTATTGCTTACTAATATTAAAAAACATCAAAACCTTTTATTTTGAAAGAAAGGAAATAAGACATATGACAAAAAGTATCCAGATATTTTCCATGGTGGAGCCATCTAGAGTTTTTTCTTATTTTTTTTTTCCAGCTGTTTCATTATGGTAGTTTGCATTGCTTAAAATTTCAATGAGCAAATTTTATCCAAGTCTGAATAAATACCAATATCTGCTCAGACTGGAATAGGATGGAATATGTTTTATCTATGCACTAAGTTCTATGACTTGTCGCCTGCATATCTTGTCAAGGCAACTTTGGCTACACTCAGTAACAAATACGCCATCCCTTCATACAGTAGTAAGAACCAGTCTTTCCAATTAGGTACATTACAGCTACTGATACAAATTGTCACCTTGAAAACTGGGATGTCCTTAAATTCTAACTGAAGTAAGAAAATAATCAGTTTAATAAAATATTTATTATAGAGAATATATAGAATACTTAAGGTGTTGAACGGATCTTCAAAGACCATGTGGTCCAATGTCTGGCTTCTTCAGGGCTAACCAAATGTTATAGCATATTATAGAAGGCATTGTCCAAGTGTCTTTTGAACACTGGCAGGCATGAGGCATCAACCACCTTTCTAGGAAGCCTTACAGTGTGGCGTAATTACCACACGGACACCAGGGTTCTTTTAGGATCAGTAACTGCTACCTTTTTATTGATGACATAACTTCATTATATCCTTGTCTCCCCATCTTGAGGACAGGCTCCCTTCTTATACTATTCACCCCACAGCAGTACTTTTCCACTAACTATTCATTGGTCAACAACTTTGCCCAGCAACCGCAAACACCCAGCAACCCCCTTGCCCCAACAGATGGAGAACAAGCAACCCGAGATTGCAAGGCGTCTCCTGAATCACCCTCTAAACTTGTTCCCTCTAAACTCTTTACATTCCTGATGGCCTCATCATTAAGAATCCGATGTTATCACCAACCATGGGGCTTGTCGACCCCCATGGCCATACTCTCACATTACAGTAAAGAATTTTTTCCTTATATCTAGTCTGAACTTCCCCAAGTGCAGCATTGTGACATTTCCACCTGTCTCGTAATCAGTTACCAGGGAGAAGAGATCAGCAACTCCCTCTCCATTTCGCTTCCTCAGGAAGCTGTAGACAACAACACGCCCTCTTAGCCTTCTTTTCCACATACTAGACAACTCAAATGTCATCAGCCTCTACTCATAGGACATGCCTTCCAGACTTTTTACCGGCTTTGTTGCCCTCCTCTGGGTGCTTTCAAATTTATATACATATATATACATTTAGCAAACTCTTTACTAATATTTCTCAAAAAGTGGTACAAAAACACAGTATAAAAACATAGCCTCCAATATAAGACTCACAGTTACAGTAGCAGTTTCTAAAACACAAAATCTGAGAAAAGCTACTGCATGAAGTGGTAAGAAAGTGAGGTACCTTAACATCCTTTTTATGGTTGTTGAGACCAGAATTTCACACAATACTTAAGGTGAGGATGCACCAAAGATAAATATAGTGAGAAAATCATCTCTTTTCACTGGGTAGCTATGCCGTGTTTAATGCATCCTAATATGCAGTTTGCCCTCTTGGCTGTCAGGGCATGCTGTTGACTCACGTTGAGCTTTTTGTCAACTAGCTTCCTTTCTGCTAAGCTGCTTTCTAGCCTTTTGGCTCCTAGTCTGTACTTGTGTCTGGCATTACTCTGTCCCAGGTGCAGAACCCAGCATTTTCCTTTGTTGAACTTCATGCCATTGCTAATGACCCAGTGCTCCAATCTATCTAGATTCCTCTTCAAGGCCTCTCGTCCCTCCAGGAAGTCAAAAACACCTCCCAGTATAGTATCATTAGCAAACTTGCTGAAGATGCATCCAGATCTCCAGATCACTGATAAAAATGTTGAAAAGAACTGGCTCTAGAATTGAGCCCTGTGGAACACAGTTGTTGACAGGCTGCCATCCAGCTGTATCCCCATTTACTACAGTCCTTTGAGCTTTACTATTGAGTCAGTTCATCGCCCAGTGTAGTGTGAACCTATTTCTCTCACAGTTGGATAATCTGTCCAGAAGGAGGTTGTAAGGAACGATATCAAAGGCCTTACTAAAATCCAGAAAGATTATATCTGCTGCCTCCTCTTCATCCACCAAGAGGGTAACCTTACCATAGAAGGAGATCGAATTACTAAGGCAGGACTTTCCCTTG
Source organism: Anser cygnoides (assembly GCF_040182565.1). Classification (NCBI taxonomy): domain Eukaryota; kingdom Metazoa; phylum Chordata; class Aves; order Anseriformes; family Anatidae; genus Anser; species Anser cygnoides. The sequence continues at coordinate 178,490,150 of NC_089873.1, forward strand.
ATGAACCCATATTGACTATGCTAGATAACAGTTTTATTATTTAAATGTCCTTTAATATCCCCCACAATCTTCTACACAACTTTTCCAGGTACTGAGGTTAGACTAATAGGTCTGCATTTTCCTGCTTCTTCACTCATGCCTTTTTTGTAAATGGATATAACATTGACTGTCTTCCCATCATCAGGGACCTCTCCAGAATCCCATGACTTTTGGAAACTTCTTGAGAGGGTTCCAGCTATAACATCTGCTAACTCCCTCAGCACTCTGAGGTAGGCCCCATCAGGTCCCATGGACTTATGAACGTTGAGCTGATGCAACTGTTCCTTTATAATTTTAGTGGCTACAGATGGAAAGTCACTGCTCCCCTAGTCACGGTTCTCAAACTCTAAGGTCCAGGCAGACCAAGATCTGTCATTACTCTTAAAAACTGAGGCAAAAAGGCATTAAATGCCTTGACTGTTTTCTCCTCCTTACTTCTTAGGTGACCATCCAGTCCAAGTATAAGTCCAATGTTTTCCTTTGACTTCCTCTTGCTGGAAAAAGCATTATACTTGAAAAAGCATTTTTTGCACTATATTATTATTATATTATATTAATTATATTATATTATATTACATTATATTTTTTACTTTGAAAAAGCATTTTTTGTTGTCTGACTTCACAGAGATCAGTGCCAACTCAAGCTGGGCTTTGTCTTTTCTTGTTTTCTTCCTGCAGATGTGAACTGCAGCTCTGTACTCTCCCTGTGAAGCCAGAAGTCTTGTATTTTATTTTTCTGCCCTAGTTCCACAGGGAGTTCCCTCTTCAGCAAGGCTGGTCTTCTGCCCCACTTGCTTGACTTGTGGCACAGGGGGATTCCCTGCTGCTGGGCTGTTCAAAGATGATTCTTGAAAAGCATCCAGATCTCATGGGGCCCCTAAACCTTTTAGAGCTGATTTCCAGGGACACTGCTAACAAGCTCCCTGAAAAGCTTAATTTTTTCTTTCTTAAAGCCCATGGTGGCAACTCTTCTCACCTTTTTTCTCCTTACACCAAACATGGGTTTGAACTCAATTATTTCATGGCCACTTTGGCCAAGACAGTCACCTACTGTCACCTCTCCCACAAGACCTTCCTTATTCTCAAACATCAGATCCAGGAGGGTTCCTTTCTTATTTGGCTCATTCAGTACTTATGACAGGAAGTTATCTTCAACATGTTTTAGGGATTTCCAGACTTACTTGGTAGTGTCATATGATATTTCCAGTTTATGTCTGGGAAGTTGAAATCTCTCATAAGGACAAGGGCAACTGATCCTGAGATTTTCCCCAACTGACTGTAGAATAGTTCATCCGTGCCACTGTCATGGGTGGACAGTTGATAGTAGACACCCACAGCAACATCTGCTTTGCTGTATATCTCCTTAATCCTCACCCCGAGCATCTTTACCACATCATCACAGTGGCCATGCAGTTTAATTGCTCTCTTATGCACAGTGCAACACCTCCACCTAGCCTGCCCTGCCTGTCTCTCCTAAACAGCCAATAGCCCTCCATCCCAGCATTCCAGTTGTGGGACTTGTCTTAGCAAGTTTCACTAATACCAATGATATCAAAACTCTGGGAAAGGACCAAGGCTTCCAGTTTGTTCTGGGCACATACTGCATGCATCGATATGTAAGCATTTTAGATGTACAGTACCTGAACCTGCAGAACTCCCCGGAGTGGCATAGATGCTCCCATTAGGCTTGCCACCCTCAGACAGTGCTGCACCATTCATTGACATAACCTCAGTGTTCCTAACAGTGTCCCCCCTCCACAACAGATCCTAGTTTAAAGCCCTCTCAATCAGTCTTACCAGGTTATGGGCCAAGAAATCTTTCATCCATTGAGACAGGTGGGTCCTGTCTGGCCCCAGCATGCCAGAAACTCTTCCATGATTATAAACTCCATGATTCTGGTGGAGGCATCAGTCTTGGAGTCAGTCTTTGATGACTTGAGCTCACCTGTTTCTTTTCCTGTCTCTTCCCTTTACTGCGAGGACTGACGAAAACACTGGCTAGGTTCCTGGGTCCTTCAGCTGTCTCCCTAAGGGCCCTGAATATTTTGATAGACCTCAAGTTTCCTGTAGCTACATCATTGGTACCCACTTGAAAGAGGAGGAGTGGGCAATAATCCAAAGGCTCTATTATGCTCAAAAGCTTTCTGGCAGGACCCCTCATACAAGCCCCATGGAGGCAACAAACTTCTTTGTGAAGAGGGCCTGCAGATGGGAGACTTCATTCCCTTCAGGAGGGAGTCACCTATGACTAGAGCTCAGCACCATTTTTTCATGGCTCTGGTCTTTCATGGATGCCTCTTCTTCTCTTTTTTTTCACATCTCTCATCTGACACACTCAGAGCCTCATATCTTTAGATCATATGTTTAGACCAAAAATCTTAGTAAAACTTTTTTATTCAAAGTTTTGTTTTCTGAATCATTTATGCTCTTCTCTACAATTAAGAAAAAAATAATAATTAAAAAAAAATCAAACTCAAATCTCATGTCTTCTACACCTTATTTAATCTTTCCTTAGTAAAATAATTTGTATGTATTTAAATGTTATTTGTCTCTTCTAAAAGAGGTACACCCAATTGCTGTCATCTCTTGATAGACTTTGACTTCACTCTTATGGTAATATGTCTAAGGTGAGGAACATGTATACAGGAGATGATATGTTATCCAGTATGGTACATTTGAATACGTGTTTGTGTGTATATATATATATTCTGTATCTAGTAGTATAAGAAATATATGGACTAGAGGAACAGGAAATAAATTTGGAAAATAGGTAAAGGAAAATAGGTAAGAAGGGGGACAGGGCTGAAATAAGGCTTGTTGGAGCTGTGCCGGGGGGAACAATGGCAAAGCCGGGGAAGAAGGCAATGGCCCAGCTGAAGTGCATCTACACTAATGCATGCAGCATGGGTAACAAACAAGAGGAGCTGGAAGCCATCGTGTAGCAGGCAGGCTATGACTTGGTTGCCATCACGGAAACGTGGTGGGACCACTCTCATGACTGGAGTGCTGCAATGTCTGGCTATAGGCTCTTCAGAAGGGACAGGCAGCACAGAAGGGGTGGTGGTGTGGCTCTCTATATTAGGGAGTGTTTTGATGTTGTGGAACTTGAGGCTGGGAATGATAAGGTTGAGTCCCTATGGGTTAGGATCAGCAGGAAGGCCAACAAGGCAAGCATCCTGGTGGGGGTCTGTTATAGACAGCCAAACCAGGATGAGGAGATGGATGAGGAGTTCTACAGGCAGCTGGCAGAAGAGAAATCGTCAGCGCTTGTACTCGTGGGGGACTTCAACTTCCCAGACATATCCTGGAAGCACAACGCAGCCCAGAGAAAGCAGTCTAGGAGGTTTCTGGAGAGCGTGGAAGATAGCTTCCTGACGCAGCTGGTTAGAGAGCCTACCAGGGGAGGTGCCCCGCTAGACCTTCTGTTCACAAACAGTGACGGACTGGTGGGAGATGTGGTGGTCGGGAGCTGTCTTGGGCAGAGTGACCATGAAATTGTTCAGTTCTCTATTCTTGGCGAAGCCAGGAAGGGGACCAGTAAAACTGCTGTCTTGGACTTCCGGAGGGCTGACTTTGAGCTGTTCAGGACACTGGTTGGCAGAGTCCCTTGGGAGGTGGTTCTGAAGGGCAAAGGAGTCCAGGAAGGCTGGGCACTCTTCAAGAAGGAAATCTTAATGGCTCAGGAGCGGTCTGTCCCCACGTGCCCAAAGACGAGCCGGTGAGGAAGAAGACTGGCCTGGCTGAACAGAGTTGTGGCTCGAGCTTAGGAGAAAAAAGAGGGTTTATAATTTTTGGAAAAGAGGGCGTGCCACTCACGAGGACTCTAAGGCTGTTGAGAGGCTGTGCAGGGACAAAATTAGAAAGGCCAAAGCTCATCTGGAGCTCAATCTGGCTACTGCTGTTAAAGATAACAAAAAATGTTTTTACAAATACATCAACACAAAAAGGAGGACTAAGGAGAATTTCCACCCTTTACTGGATGCGGGGGGAAACTTAGTTACAAAAGATGAGGAAAAAGCTGAGGTGCTTAATGCCTTCTTTGCCTCAGTCTTTAGCGGCAAGACCGGTTGTTCTCTGGATACCCAGTACCCTGAGCTGGTGGAAGGGGATGGGGAGCAGGATGTGGACCTCACTATCCACGAGGAAATGGTTGGTGACCTGCTACAGCACTTGGATGTAAGCAAGTTGATGGGGCCGGATGGGATCCACCCGAGGGTACTGAGAGAACTGGCGGAGGAGCTGGCCAAGCCGCTTTCCATCATTTATCGGCACTCCTGGCTATCAGGGGAGGTCCCAGTCGACTGGTGGCTAGCAAGTGTGACGCCCATCTACAAGAAGGGTCAGAGGGTAGACCCGGGGAACTATAGGCCTGTCAGTTTGACATCAGTGCCAGGGAAGCTCATGGAGTAGATTATCTTGAGTGTCATCACGCGGCACTTACAGGGCAACCAGGCGATCAGGCCCAGTCAGCATGGGTTTATGAGGGGCAGGTCCTGCTTGACAAACCTGATCTCCTTCTATGACAAAGTGACAGGCTTAGTGGATGAGGGAAAGGCTGTGGATGTGGTTTACCTTGATTTCAGTAAGGCTTTTGACACCGTTTCCCACAACATTCTCCTCAAAAAACTGGCTGCTCGTGGCTTGGACTGGCGTACGCTTTGCTGGGTTAAAAACTGGCTGGATAGCCAGGCCCAAAGAGTTGTGGTGAATGGAGTCAAATCCACTTGGAGGCTGGTCACTGGTGGCATCCCGCAGGGCTCAGTGCTGGGGCCAGTCCTCTTTAATATCTTTACTGATGATCTGGATGAGGGGATCGAGTGCACCCTCAGTAAGTTTGCAGACGACACCAAGTTAGGTGTGTGTGTCGATCTGCTCGAGGGTAGGAAGGCTCTGCAGGAGGATCTGGGTAGGCTGGACCGATGGGCTGAGGTCAACTGTATGAAGTTCAACAAGGCCAAGTGCCGGGTCCTGCATCTGGGGCACAACAACCCCAAGCAGCGCTACAGGCTGGGAGATGAGTGGTTGGAAAGCTGCCTGGTGGAGAAGGACCTGGGAATACTGGTTGATAGGCAGCTGAATATGAGCCAGCAGTGTGCCCAGGTGGCCAAGAAGGCCAACAGCATCCTGGCTTGTATAAGAAGCAGCGTGGCCAGCAGGTCTAGGGAAGTGATTGTCCCCCTGTACTCGGCTCTGGTGAGGCCGCACCTCGAGTTCTGTGTTCAGTTTTGGGCCCCTCGCTACAAGAAGGACATGGAGGTGCTCGAGAGAGTCCAGAGGAGGGCGACGAGGCTGGTGAGGGGTTTGGAGAACAAGTCTTATGAGGAGCGGCTGAGGGAGCTGGGATTGTTCAGTCTGGAGAAGAGGAAGCTCAGGGGCGACCTTATCTCCCTCTATAGGTACCTTAAAGGAGGCTGTAGCAAGGTGGGGATTGGTCTATTCTCCCACGTGCCTGGTGACAGGACGAGGGGGAATGGGCTAAAGTTGTGCCAGGGGAGGTTTAAGTTGGATGTTAGGAAGAACTTCTTTACTGAAAGGGTTGTTAGGCATTGGAAGGGGCTGCCCAGGGAAGTGTTTGAGTCACCATCCCTGGAGGTCTTTAAAAGACGTTTAGACGTAGAACTTAGTGATATGGTTTAGTGGAGGACTTGTTAGTGTTAGGTCAGAGGTTGGACTTGGTGATCTTGGAGGTCTCTTCCAACCTAGACGATTCTGTGATTCTGTGATTCTGTAATATTTTTTCTAGAATGACCACCCTTCATTTTCAAGTGACTGTGTGCTTCTCTGTAGATTTTAAATCAATATTGATCTAGGAACTTTGTAGGAACCCATGCTGACAGCTCTGCAATCACTGTCTTTTCTTTTTAATTTCCTTGAGCAAGTGGAATTTCAGCAATTTAAAGCTGCATGTGAACAGTGCCATCACAACTAATAGTTCTTCAGGACTTGTTGGCATATCTGGAGAAGCACCTTAGATCCTAATCTTAATGTCTCCAACTATTCAGTGATGTAGTACTAATTATATATGTCAGTGCATATCTTACATCAGTAGGCTAGAGAACATGTGACAGGCTAGTGTGAAAGGAAATAAGGCATTTCAATGATTCATAAAAGAATATATAAATCAAATGCACTTCAGCAAAGAAATATACATCAAGTAGAAACTTATTTGTTTGCAGCATAAAGCAGATGCTAAGCGTATATCCTTATTGGTTTATTTGTAGACAATATCCAGCAAAGAGATTCAAAAAATCTAGGGTAAGGAAAGGGCAGACATTCTAGACTACCTTGCTTCAAATACATTTTCTTTTGAGACAGGCTAAAATTATTAATGTCAAGCTGCTGTAGTGATGATGGTTCTGTAAGTAACCACATAAAAATAATGGTCTTTTCTAGACTAATCATTCATAAAACAGGATGCAAGGAAGGCCAGAACAGTGCTGAATTTGTTTTCCCAAAATACTCCTCCTTTCTTAAAACAGATATACAGAAGAGAAAGCAAGAAAGAAAATAAGCGAGAAAACAAGAAAACTGGGAAGCAAGGAATGACTAAAAATGTCCGTGCAATCTGTTATACTGAAAGGAAAATATATTTGATAAATTTAATTCTAGAAAATTTGCTGTTGTTTTTTTTTGTTTGTTTGTTTTCCCAATGTCAAAGAGGGTGTGTCCATAGCTTATACAGAATAACCACTTCATCTACTGATTTAATTGCAAAGTACTCAATTAACGAACGAAGTTATCTGATTGTAAAATGTGAATTGGCCCTTTTCTGTTTTAAATGAACTGGGAAGCTATAGGAGGGAAAAAAAATCAAAATCAATAAAAGTATACAAGTAAATATTATTGTGAAAGTCCTGGAAACATTCAGACTTTCTGAGGATTTAACGTGGGCACATGTGTATGTTTATTACCATGAGATTCAAAAAGAATAAAGCAGAGAAGGGACAGAAAAAGTGAATTTAGTTTGTCTGCTATGCTCTAATACTTGTGGTTTACATCAACATCTGAAGTTATACTTTATGCCAGTAAAAGTCATCATCAAGGACCGGACATAGCCCATGGGCACAACACTAAGCAAAGGTATAAACTTATACATGTTCTAAACCAGTCATACCCTGTTTCTCACATTCAGACTTGATTATTTGTTTTACCTACCCTTAACTGTCATCTTTTGTATGTAATGTGTGGTGTAATTTGAAATTTAAAGCTTATTGTTTTAAGTTTATCACACATAAATTTTGATCCCTCTGCCTGCTCTAGTTATATTTGTCTAATTCATCTATTATAACCCACATTAAAAAATACCTCAGAATCTTTATAAATAAAATTGAAATATTTCAAAGAATTAAAAGAGATAGTAGTTCTTTTTCATTTCTATACATAGATATTTTTTAATTTTGAAGGTCTGGGAGAATCCATAATTTAAACTCAAGGTCTTTTCACCTGAGATATGAAGAAGGCTGCCCATGAATACGGACTTTCCCTTTAAGTGGTGTACAGTAGAATAGAATAGTTGGTGAACTACCTCTGACTGCTTTTTTGACACTCTCTTGTAACTTACACAGTTTTTTGGTTGGGTAGGTTGGGGGTGTGTTTTGTTTTTCTATTTGAGTTTAAATTTATTTCTCTGAGACATACAAGGACAGTTAGATGGGTGAGGCTTCAGTTAAAAAGGGCAGAAATTCACCTCATACAGTGAAACATAACATTGCAGTGTACCCACACTTCAGGCTCAGAAAATTATGTAGCCTAACAGTGTCTTAACAAGGAGAAATAAAGGAAAGGACCACAGAAGAAAAGAGGTCAGATAAACAAGATATTCAGCCAAGCAGGTCCCCTGTTTATGAGTCTTGAATGCTATACTTCCTTCCTTCCTTCCTTCCTTCCTTCCTTCCTTCCTTCCTTCCTTCCTTCCTTCCTTCCTTCCTTCCTTCCTTCCTTCCTTCCTTCCTTCCTTCCTTCCTTCCTTCCTTCCCCCTCCCTCCCTCCCTCCCTCCCTCCCTCCCTCCCTCCCTCCCTCCTTCCTTCCTTCCTTCCTTCCTTCCTTCCTTCCTTCCTTCCTTCCTTCCTTCCTTCCTTCCTTCCTTCCTTCCCTCCCTCCTTCCCTCCCTCCTTCCCTCCTTCCCTCCTTCCCTTCTTCCCTCCTTCCTTCTTTGGTATAGTGAGTCTTATGATGCAACTGTATTGTCCTTGATTACCAGAACATTGGATATTAAGTGGCTTTAGCCTCAGAAAGATAAATTTATGAATGGGATGATTTTCTTCTAGCCTGGTAGAATACCTGAAAAATTCCAGAAGAAAGAAATACTGATAAAAATATCAGGAAAGGAAATAACATTCCTGACACTACATTTAAATTTTATCATCCATTGCAATATGGATTCAGATTTTACATGAGGCATCTCATCAGAAGAATCATGAAAGGCCTAGTAAGAGAATTACTTCTCGTAAAAACATTCTGCCCTTTTGGGGCCCAGTATTTCCCCTAATCTTTGCACTCAGAATGTTCCATAATTCCACAGGGGAACCATCTGCAGCAAATGCCACAGGGTTAATTTTCTTTATTAGTAAGAATACCTTTGATTTAGAGAGGCTGGATATGATCTACAGACAACACGAAAAGCATACATTGTAAAATTTAAGCAACATAAATGGTGACATTTATGGCTGTGGTTAATGTATTTCATCAGGCAGAAGCATTAAACCCATCTCTAGAATTCATCATTTTTCAGTTTCCATAGATTTCAAAGTGAAACCTGCCATAAAACATTTAAAGAAATCTTACTTCCAAATATAGCAAATTATACTTATCTGTAATGATCAAAGCAGGATACATTTGCATGATTTCCCTACTGAAATTATTTATTCAATAAAATCCACAGACTTATAACCGAGGGCTCTCATACCTAAATTCTCTTCATTAAGCATTGCATTTCATGGCCTAACCAAAAAAAAAAAAAAAAAAAAAAAAAAAAAAACACTAGTCAAGTTGATCTACAGGAAAGAAAATAAATATTATATATATATATGATATACAGCATTCATTGTGGATACTCAGCTAATGCAGTAATCCAAGACATGTCTTCTGCCAGATGAAGGCATCCCTAATTATAATTTCATATTATATTTTATCAAAGTTAAATAACTTCCAAAATATATTTTTTAACATTTTCTCTCAGTATGTACACTCCTTTTTTTTTTTTTTTTCCTTCTTCCCATTATTCTCTACTTTCTTGCCAAGTAACTTTTTTTTATTTTTTTTGGTTTCTCTAGGCTCTACCTTCCTTATTCTGTCATAGAATCATAGAATGGCTCAGGTTTGAAGGAACCTTAAAGATCATCTAACTCCAATCCCCCTGCCATAGGCAGGGATGCCACCCACTCGATCAGGTTGGCCAAGGCCCCATCCAGCCTGGCCATGAACACCTCCAGGGATATGGGGCATTCACAATTTCTCTGGGCAACCTGTTCCAGTGCCTCACTACCCTTACAGTGAAGAATTTCCTCCTAATGTCTAGTCTAAATCTATCCTCTTTTAGTTTAAGACCATTCCCCCTTGTTCTATCATTATCTACCTGGGTAAAGAGTCCTTCTCTTCTTAAGTATTGAAAGGTTGCAATGCAGTCTCCCCGGAGCCTTCAGGCCTCCAGGCTGAACATCCCCAGCTCTCTCAGCCTTTCTTCATAAGAGAGGTGCTCCAGTCCTCTGATCATCTTTGTAGCCCTCCTCTGGACCTGCTCTAATAGGTCAACATCTTTCTTGTGCTGGGAGCCCCAAACCTGGACGCTGTACTCCAGGTGTAACAGACACTTCTTCAGACTCTTCTCCACACAGCCCCTTCCTTAAACAGGTATCCTAACAAACTGTTTTCAGACTTGTTCTTCATGCTTTTTTCTCTTATCTCCTCAAAGAGAACATGGCATCATAGTGGTCATCAGCAGGCCCTCAAGTGACTTGTACTCTGTAAATAAGATTCTCTTCAGTTATACTTTGTCCATGTTCAATTATTTGTGTTCCTTTACTGAAAAATTACATTAGTTAGGAGATTCATATAAAATTGTATACAGCAAATATAATCTCCTGCCTTAAAATATATATATATATATATAAAATTTCAAAATTAAGAGATTCAATTTGAATAAAAATTTGAATTTTATGTTAAGAAAACACATAGTTTCAGTTTCATGTTATTGGTGATAAATTGCAAAAATTGCAATTAATTTTCCAGAGGTCAGGAACAAAGAATGTATCATTTGTAAATTTCAGTTTGGTCATTCTTAACCTGTATCTGAAATATGTACAATTAGAAATTTCCTAACTGTAGTCAAGGAGTTACTAACTGGAAAAATCCCCACAGGTGACTTCAACCAACAAATAAAGGGTACATAATTTCTTATGTGCAAAAAGAGGACAATTTTATTAAATGCGTTATTCTTCCTGCATCATCTTCCATTCCTAATAATATTTCCTTTTAGGAATCATAAATCTGTCCTTTCACTCTGCCAGGCATTGAACAGCTGTTCTGTGTGAAGTTTGTATATACAGGACTTTCCTGCTTTAGAAACTTCCCCCGGTGCATCACCCTCCATTACTCAGACAACTTTGAATTTATTGGTATATGTTACAGATGGCCCAGAAAAAGGCAGATAAGCCAAAAGTAGGCACACCACTAGGTAATGGATACATGTGCTATGATCTAAACTGGCTTTCCATAAAAAGTGTTGTAATTGGTTGCTGTTGGGCCTGAGGATTGGAAGTGCTACATACATATCTATGTGAATTGTTATTTGGGAATAAAAAAAAATGATGCTGTATTCTTAGATCATCAGAATGACTAGGCTGATTCACAATTGTTTAGACTATTAACCATGTTTTCATTATGATAACAGCAACAGCAGCAGCACAGAACCACAGAACGGTTGTGGCTGGAAGGGACCTCTGGAGGTCATCTGGTCCAACTCCCCTTCTCAAGCACAGACACCTACAGTCACTTGTCCAAGTCCATGTTCTGGCAGCTTTTGATTATTTGCAAGGAGGGAGATTCTACAATCTCTCTGGACAGCCTGTGCTAGTGCTGTCACTAGCACAATGAAGAAGTGTTTCCTAATGTACAGAGGGAACCTTCTGTGTTCTAGTTTGTACCCATTGCCTCTTCTCATTCAAGACAGAAACAACACTGTCACTACTAGATAATATGAGGTCGCTTCAATATAAAAACTGTTTCAATATGGAATAAGCTGCCTGAACCTGGAGGGCACTGATGGGCCTTACTGTCCCTTACTGTCCCTTGTCAGATCTTGGGGCTTCCCGCACACTACCCAGGTTCTAGGAAACCATTTCAGACACCAAAAGTATCAGTTTCTGCCCCAGCAAGGCTGCAGCAGGACCGGTCTTAAGGTCCACACAGCCCTGCCCAGCCTAGCCATGGGCCCTGCTGAGCCAGGCCTACACATGGGCTCACAGCCCAGCCCAGCCTTGGCCTACCCATGTCCGCATCCTAGGAAGGAGCTAGGTGTTGCCCTGGTGTTCCTGGCTGCCCTGATCCTGGGGCAGAACAGACCCATGGGAATCCTCCCTTAGTGCTTGGCTCCAGGGAGTCCCTGGTCCATGCAGCAGCCTAAAAAGAAAATATTTGTCAGCCAAAAGTGACATTCAAAATAAATGTTGCTGACCAAAAGCTTATAAAGAACCTCTTGGTCATTCCCTAGTTCCATTTTCCATTCCTGTCTTATACGAGGAAATACATTTAAATATTCAGAAAGGAAGGCCTGTCTCTGGGCCATACTGAAGTTTTACTGTCACTTGCCAAGGCGATCTGCTCCATTGCAGGTATGTTCAGCAGCAGAGCAGGGGATCACAGTGTACAGAGGGGTCTCCTGCACCAAGGAAAATCCAGGGCATGGATAAAGCAGCCAGGAGCTGGAAGCCCTCATGTCCAGCAAAGTGTCCAACAAAGCTTCGGTGGGACCAGAAGCAGTGGCAGCCACCTCCACATATACACAGGCAACCCCTGCGGAGCACAAAAGACCAGAAGCATAACGAACAACGAGTGGTGCATCATCCATGGTATGGCACAGCAGTTGTGTGGCACAGCTTTTGGCATGACTGTTGGGGCGGGAGGGCACTAAAGAATTGCTAGCTCAACCAGAAAGTGATGGTACCCACCCAGCAGAAGGCTACAACAGTGTGAGAGGGAGATGCTGGAATCGCTCCCTACTTCCCCTGAGAAAGACCCAACAGGTAGACAGTGCACATGATAAGGAGGATTCCCTGTTCTTTCTCCACCTGGCTGAACACAATGACTGAATGATAAGGGGTAAGGGCAACAAGTTTCTGCTTGGCACAGCAGGCACATCTCAATGACTACGCCACCTTACCAGGTGCCCTCACATGATAGGTATGAGGCTCTGCAACTGGAGCCGAGGAATAATGGTGATGACAGTTCATCTACTTTGGAGGTGTTGCCAAGGTTAAGTCAGCTTATGCCCTGCATTAAAACCGTTTCCACAAAGAAGAAAAGATGGGTCATTTTCATAGGAGATTCCTTCTGAAGGGAACAGAAGTCCCAATATGCAGACTGGACCCACTTCTTAGGAAAGTCTTCTGCTTCCCTGCAGAGAAGTTATTTTTTGCACAGGAGTTAGCAGGGTTCATTGAAAGAGCTTGAAACTAGATTTGAAGTGGGGAAGGAATAAAACCAGGCTTGCTACAGATAAGTAGAGATAAGTAAGGGGGGGGGGGGTAGGGAGGGGGTGTAGTATAACTGTAATTTTAGACTTCTTTTTGGACTATTAAGGAGACTGGCTGGCGCAGTCGCTTGGAAGGCAGTCCTGAAGGGCAAAGGAGTCCCAGGAAGGCTGGACATTCTTCAAGAAGGAAATCTTAAAGACACAGGAGCAGGCCATCCACGGCCTGGCTGAACAGATTAAATAAAATAAAATTAAAAAAAAAAAAAAGTTTATAACCTTCGAAGAAGGAGCAGGCCACTCAGAAGGACTACAGTGAGGCTGTAAGGCTATGCAGGGAGAAAATTTGAAGTGCCAAAGCCCTGAGCTTTGGCAGAAAATGAAGCAGAATGAAGTCTGTATAAACCAGGGGGAAATGGTTAGTGACCTACGACACCACTTGAGCATGCACAAATCTATGGGACCAGATGTGACCCACCCAGGGGTGCTGAAGGAGCTGGTGGAACTCATCACCAAGCTACTTTCAATAAATCAGGAGGGACTGATGATTTGCTCAAGGCTGGAAAGACTGCAGAGGGATCTGGATAGGCTGGACGGATGGGAAGAGGCCAACTGTTTGAAGTTCAACAAGGCTAAGTGTTGGGTCCTGCACTTGGGACAAACAACGCCATGCAACACTACAGGATGGGGGAAGTGGCTGGAAAGCTGCCTGGTGGAAAAGGACATGGCAGTATTGGTCAATAGCCATTTGAATATGAGTCAGCACTGTGCTCAGGTGGCCAAGAAGGCCAACAGCATCCTGGCTTGTATCAGAAATAGTATGGCCCTCAGGACTAGGGAAGTTATTGTCCCTCTGTACTTGGCTCTGGTGAGGCTGCACCTCGAATACTGTGTTCAGGTTTGGTCCCACCACTGCAAGAAGAACATCGAGGTGCTGGATCATGTCCAATGAAGGGCAATGAAGCTGGTGAAGGGTCTAGAGGACAAGTCTTAAGAGGAACAGCTGAGGGAATTGCAGTTGTTTAGCACGGAGAAAAGGAGGTTCAAAGGAGGTTGCAGCAAGGTGGGGATTGGTGTCTTCTCCCAAGCAACAAGCGATAGGACAAGAGGAAATGTCCTCAAGTTACAGCAGGGGAGGTTGAGGTTGGATATTAAGAAAAATTTCTTCACTGAAAGGATTGTGAACCATTGGCAAAGGCTGCCCAGGGAAGCAGCTGAGTTAACGTTCCTGGAAGTATTTAAAAGACATGTAGATGTGGTGGTTAGGGCCATTGTTTAGTGGGAGACTTGACAGTGCTAGGGTAATGGTTAGAATAGATGACAGAGGTCTTTTCCAACCTAAATGGTTCTATGGTTCTGCAGGAATAAATAAAAAGAGATATGCTACCTCCAACTAGATTGCTACCCTTGTTTCCCAGCTGACATCCCGCCAGGCACTGTGAACAAAACATGGGTCCCCCACGGGTGGCAGCTCCCCCCAGGCCCCCTACTCCTGCGTGGGCTCCTCTCCATGGGCTGCAGCTCCGGCCCGGGGCCTGCTCCTGCGGGGGCTCTCCATGGGCCGCAGCCTCCTCCAGACCACATCCACCTGCTCCACCAGGGGGCTCCTCCACGGGCTGCAGCGTGGAGATCTGCTCCGTGTGGGACCCATGGGCTGCAGGGGGACAGCCTGCTCCATCAGGGGCCTCTCCACAGGCCGCAGGGGAACTGCTGCTGCCTGCCTGGAGTATCTCCTGCCCTCCTTCTGCACTGACCTTGGGGTATGCAGGGCTGGTTCTCACTCCTCCATCTCCCTATTTCCCAGCTGTGATTGTACAGTAGTTCCCCCTCCCCCCCCACCCCCTTCTTTCCCTCACAAAGGCACAACCAGCATATCACACTGTCTCAGTTTTGGCCAGCAGCAGGTCCCTTTTGGATCTGGCTAGAACTGGCTCTTATGCATGACCTTCATGCAGTACCTTCTGGGCTTTTCTCACAGAGGCCACCCATGCAGCCCCCCTGGCACCAAACCCTTGCCACACAAACTCAATATGCCAATATGGCTGTGTGGTGCTTAGCTGCCTATCAGGTTATACCACAACAAACTGCCACGCTCTTTACCCTCTTTTTAACATTTTCCCATGTGTCATGTTGTGACACAACTTTGACTGAAAGTTTTAATGCACGTACACCTTCCCCCTACTTAATGTATATTTTTGGCCAAACTGAAATTTGAGTTTCAATTATTTTAAAGATTTAATGGAAACTTTAAATGGAAAGATTAAAATGGAAGATTTAATATATTCTGCTCATATAGCTGGGGGAAGGGAATAAGAATGCATCTCTCTCACTAAGAGATGCAGAGATAAGAGGCAACCATGAAGCATGTAGTCTCTGCTGTGTTCCTAGGGATCTGTTGATATGTGCATAATCACTGTACATAAATTCCACATTTGTAAGTTTGTGAGTTCAATGTCTCATGTTTCACAGGTATGTTGTGAGGTCAACTGCATTAAAACGAAAACTTAAATGAGGACAATGGGAGTTGAGAATGTATATTATTATTGTTGTTGTTATTGTAGTAATTATATAATTAATAATAGTAATGATAACAATAATAATAACAATATTAATAATATACACATCTCTTAGACCTCTTTCCATGTAACAATCACAAACATTAAGATAAAAAATGAAAGTAGCAGAGAAAAGACAGGAACAGACAGAATGTACTACCAGAACAAAAGAAGGGAATTCAGGAAGGGAAAATGAACAACAACAACAAAAACAAACAAACAACAACAACAACAACAAAAACTAGATGCCAAGGTTAGGCTAGCCCTTAAGGTAAAACTAATTTGCCTGGGTGGTATTTTCAAAGCAGAAAATTCAACCTGACATTGTTCTTGCCAGTACTGACAATGTTTTACCAAATAAAAAAAAAAAAAAAACTCATTGAAATAAGGATTTAAGGAGACTGGAAACACATGTCCTTACACGTAAAGTAATTTTCTTTTCCTACGCATAATAGAAATTTCAATTTTTCACTTACTTCAGTGTTCTGCTACCATTGTAGGAGTATAGAACGAATGAATCTGTACACTTTTATCTTGTTTTTACAAGGTTCTACTGACGTAAACAGAGGATTATACAAAAACTGTATGTGGTTAGTAACCTCTTAAACCTATTTTAGAGTTTTTGTACCTTGTAGTGTAAGGTCCCCAAATTCTGCATTTTCTTATTGCTTAATAGAACACTGTTGAACCATGATCATGGAAGAACTTTAAAATAGAAGAAACAGAAAGAAAAAAATCAAATCAAGTCAAATCAAAATAAAATAAAATAAAATAAAATAAAACCAAAGATACAACCAAACGTACTATTCTCTGATAGCACTACGACTTCAGTGATAGTGAAACATTAACTGTAAAACAAAACATTTTTTGCTACACGACTCACTGAGATGATAAACAATCTTTTTGCAAGTGAGGTTGTGATAGCACAAGACAGGAAAGACTGTTCCTCTGCAGCCCTGTTGTTCTTCCCGTCTTTTCTTCTTTCCCACAAACCTTTTCAAAGTTTCACATAATGAAAAATATATTTCCAGCCAAGAGAGTCAGAACATGACTCTTCGTGTAAGCTCTGTGGGGAGCTTACAAATACAGTGAGTACAGATTTGTTCCGATAGTTCACATAGCCATACTCTTTGCCTCAAGAACAGGATAAGTAAATGGCAAATGGCTGAAGAGACACAACCTTTGGCATTACCACTAGATAGTTGATATACAAGTCAATTCTTTGTTGGCATCACTATATTGGATTGAAAGAGGCAAACAAAATCACATCTTTGTTAATGTTTTTCTAAAAGCATAATTATTCTTCTGACCCTGTTTATACTGGTCTGCAGAAGTAGCAGTCATATCAGTTTTGCAACATTAGCTGGGTTTCAGCATGTTCAGGTGAATGAGTACAAAAATTACCTCTGAAAGTCCTTAGATATTATTTCTTGTAGACAAGAAATATATGTCTGACATCTCCAAAAGCCCTGTGTTTGGCCCTAAACTCCTGAAAGCTGGTCATCTGGGTTTACTTAGTGCTTTGTGTTTAAAGCCTTGTTTGTAGTTGAATGAAAGCAGAATGTGAGATACAAGATACAAACTGACTTTCTGTGGAAATAATTCTTTCTCAGAACTGTAATTAAATAGAAAAACTTGATCAAGAAAGAGATACAGTAATCCTTACTTTTAGAATGGAGGTTTTTAATTTCACTCAGTTATAGTTAGTTACCATAAAGTTCAAGTGTATAGTAATTTAAGTCTTGTCTATATTTGGAATAATTTTCACAGAACTCTGAGAATGGTTGAGATTGGAAAGGAGTTCTGGAAGTCATGTGGTCCAACTTCCCTGCTCAAGCAGGGACACCTACAGCCACTTGTCTGTGACCACGTTAAGGCAGCTTTTGAATATCACCAAGGACAGAGACTCTACATCTCTGGTCAGTCTATGCCAGTACTCAGTAACCAGCGCAGTGAAGAAGTGTTTCCTGATGTTCAGAAGGAACCTCTTGTGTTCCAGTTTGTGCCCACTGCTTCTTTTCTTGTTACTGTACACCACTGAAAAGAGTCTGGCTCTGTCTTCACTACACAGTGACTGCTAAGCAGTCCCATCTCTCTCAGCCTTTCCTCAAAGGAGTGGTGCTCCATTCCTTCTCTCTCCCCATTTTGGTAGTCTTATATCGAACTCTCTCCAGTATGTACAGTTCTCTTTTGTACTGGGGGGGCCCAGAACTGGATACAGTTTAGGGTGTACACTTCAGGTGTGTACACTTCAGGTGTGGCTTCACCAGCACTGAGTAGAGGAGAAGGATCACCTCCTTCAACCTGCTAGTGATACTTTGCCTAATGCAGTCAAGAACACTGCTAACTTTCTTTGCAGCAAGAGCACATTGCTGATTCACGTTCAACTTAGTGCCCACCAAGACTCCTAGGTCATTTTCTGCAGAGCTGCTATACAGCTGGGTGTCCCCCAACATGTACTGGTGCCTAGGGTTGTTCCTTTCCAGTTGCAGGACTTTGCATTTCTCCTTGTAAAACTTCATGAGATTCTAGTCAGCCTACCTCTCCAGCCTGTCAAGGTCCCTCTGGATGATAGAGGCTCTCTGGTGTTTTTGCCACTTGTGTCATCCATGAACTTGCTGAGGGTGCACTCTACCCCATCATCCATATCATTAGTGAAGATAGGACTGGACCCAATATAGACCTTGTGTACAGGTACTCTGCTAGTTACTAGCCTCCACTTGCCTCCACTTCAACAGTTCTGCTTAAGATTAAGAGAGTTCAAGAGTGGATTTTGTTTGAACATATAAATTTTTAACTCTGAAAGAAATGTCACTCTTTATTGGAGCTCTGTCTGTAAATTTCAACTCTATTTCATAAAACATACTAAAGAACAACCAAACAAAAACTGTACCAACTTTTATTTTTGAAATTTTGGAAGTTACCTTAGGTGTTCTTTTGTTTAGCTACTATCTTGCAAAATAACCTATAATAAAAATAAATAAAAAAATAAAAAAAAAACACTCTCTACTGAAAAGAAAACCAGACTGAAAAGTCACTTCACTGTTTCTGTTATGCCAAAAGCATATTCCTGACACTTGAAACAGAAATCCATTCCAATTCAGAATTCCTTGAAAGTTACAGCTTTATGGAGGAAGAGTGAGTGCCCAATGAAAGTGACAATATTTGAACTGAAATATAATACTATTTAGTACTAGGTAGAAAAAGGGTATTAGCTGCAATATGTATTAAAAATGATACTCTGATGAGGGAGGTAATCCATTTTATCCATTTTATTTAATTAACGATTTCCATGCTAGTAATGATTCTGGTTATAGTAATGCTAAATCTGACATATTTCAATTTTTAATAATACGCTTTTTTATTTTTCAAACTATTTTTGTTTTGTTTTGTTTTTGATGGACTGTAGAACACAAAACTTAGGTGTTCTCCATAAGCTTCTGAAATTTCTACCGCATTTCTGTGAGTCTACATGTCTTGTTCTGTCCTTGTTCTTTAACCTTTTTCAAGGGTAACTTCTTCCTTATTACAATGGTTTTTTTTTTGTTTGTTTGTTTGTTTTTCAATTTTTTTATAAATTTCTTCCTCCTGTTGAACTGAGCAGCATGATAGTTTCTCTATTTCCCTCTAATGCTGTTGGACATATGGGTTACATCCATACATTTTTACTTTCTGAAAAAAATCTCTCTATGCTGAAGTGTTTTCATGCTTTATTCACTTGAATTCAGCCACACTATTAAAACTATTGATGAACAGATATTTGCAAAACAATAGTTCTGAAACTTGGAAAACAACGTTATATGTGGTTGCACTAATATATATATATATATATATCAACTACTTTATCCAAAGACTGTGAGGGGTTTTTTTTGTTCAATTTCAGGTGACATTTGAGAAAATTCTCTTTCTTGTTGTACTATTGTGATTTAAGTTTATAACTGTAAACTAAGCCAAATTGGTTCATCTGATTCCTACCTTAAGCCCAGAATAAAATCCAGCATCTAAAATACATAAAGTCTAAAACAAGGAAGAAATAAAAAATAAGAAATTACACATTAAATGCACATTAAAACTGACTAAATAACTTTTATCTTTCTTCTTTGCTCACTCACTTTGCTCAATCTTCTTCAAAGTTCTTCACTCAATCAAATCATCCATTATTCAAATTTCAGATACCACAAAACTTTCTATCTGCATCTACAACCTGTTCCAACTTCATTTTCTTTATTCATATGCAATCCTAAATTTATAGGCTAAATCTGTAACTAGTGCAGAGAAGGTAGACATAGGAAGAGTTTGATCCCCTCTCTGTAATTCTTTTCTCATCTCCTTAGCCTGATGTTTTGATAAACTTCAGTATTCAGACAAAAGGACTGTTAAATATCTGCTCCGTATTAGTAATTTTGATTTGCTTTGTCCTTTTGTTTCTCAAAGTTCCATTGTCATTTTTCTTTCACCATATCTCTGAAGTATCTTTTTCTTCTGAGGATATGGCAAACATAATCTTACTTGGGTATTAAAAATGAAGTAGTATATCAGTTTGGAATGCTTCCAACTGTAGAAAAAAAACTTTCTTCTATTCTCTATACATTTCTTTGCAGAATTTAATCTGTCACAAAAGAGGCCTTTGATCCACCAGCTAAAACTGTATGTTTGTTTTGTCAGCTGATTTTGCAGATAATTTCTTTTTTAATTTATATTTCTCATTCTTCCAACATAGTATACCACAGATAGTAGGTACTTATAAAAACACCTAATTAACCACTTTCTGTCAGAGGTGTGTACTCACAACTGGTCAACTTTAATGGAAACCAGACTGCATTTTTTTATAAAGATATCAAATATTTGCAACGACAACAAAATCAGCCCAAACAAAAGCAAATAAAAAGTCTTCTACTTTTTTTTTTTAGTATGAGTATAGATCATTTTATCATAGACATACATTTTCCATATGTATCTATATATGTCTTCATGCAACTATAAAGAAATATGCCATAGATTGTGTTAACCAAGAAATTGGATGTCTCAGTCTCACCTGTGGATATTTTGTCTTAGGTGATGAGCACTGACTAGATTTTCTTCTGCTAAAATGATGCCCCTGCCACTGTACTGCACAACTAACTTATACCATCGACGTCTGGCAAAACTGTCTCCATAAAAATACACAACTCTAATAGAAGGTTCTCAGCATAGTCCTCCAGCCAGATTAAACTTGGATATATAAGGCCTTAGACTTCAACTGCAGAACCTCAAATGTAAATGTATCAGTCATGCTGAATTACAGAATCACAGAATATCCTAAGTTAGAAGGGACCCACAAGTCCAACTCCTAGCTTCACACAGGACCACCCAAAACTCAAACCACATTTCCAAGGGCATTATCCAAATGTTTCTTGAACTCCAGCAGGCTTTGTGCCATGACCTCTTCCCTGAGGAGCCTGGTTCAGTTCCCAACCACCCTCTTGGTGAAGAACTTTTTGCTAATATCCAACCTGAACCTCCCTTGTCAGTGTCTTCATGTCACTCCCTTGGGTCCTCTCACTGGTCACCAAAGAGAAGAGATCTGTGCCTGCCCTTCTTCTCCTCCTTCTGAGGAAACTGTAGGCTTCAATGAGGTCATTCCTCAGTGTCCTCTTCTCTAGGCTTAACAAGCCACATAACTTCAGCTGCTCCTCATACATCTTTCTCTCTAGACCCTTCATTATCATCATAGCCCTCCTTTGTACTACCAGACAGTCTCTAATAGTTTTTTTGTCTCTTATATCATGGTGCCAAAATCTGTACACAATACTTGAGGTGAGGCCACATCAGCTCAGAGCAGAGCAGAACAATCACTTCTCTTGACCAGTAAGCAACGCTATGCTTCATGCACTCCAGGATATGGTTGGCCTTTTGGCTACCAGGGCACACTTGTTGACTCATGTTTAACTTGTTGTTGACCAGAACCCTCAAATTACTTTCTATGGGGCTGTTCTCCAGCTTATTGTCCCCAGTCTGTACATATATCCAGGGTTACCCTGCCCCAAGAGCAGAATCTAGCACTTACTCTTGTTAAATATCATGTGGTTGGTGATTGTCCAACCCTCTAATTTGTCAAAATCTCTCCCAATTTAGTGTCATCCACAAACTTACTTAGTATACTTCCAAGTCCTATATCCAGGTCATTTATAAAAACATTGAAGAAAACTGGCCCAAAAATGGGACCTTGCAGAACATCACTAATGAATGACAGCCAGCCTGTTGTAACCCCATTTACTATAACCCTTTGAGCCTGAACAGTCAGTAGTCAGTTGTTGCACTGTGGATGCGTTGTATTACGTATTTGTCTAATTGTATGATGGACATTTTGTCTACAAGGATACTGTAAGAAACACTGTCAAAAGCTTTGCTGATATCCAGTTTACATCCACTGTTTTCTCTTGGTCAACTAAGTAGATAATCTTGCTATAAAAGGAAATCAATTTCATTAAACAAGACTTTCACCTCACGAGTCTGTGTTGGCTATGACCAATGACTGCATTGCCTTTTAAATGTTTTTCAATAACACCCAGAATAATCTTCACAATTTTACTGGGCACTTGAAGTGAGACTGAGTGACCTGTAATGCCAGTCTTCTTTCTTGCCCTTCTTCAAAACTGGGGAAATATTTGCCAACTTTCAGTTGACTGGGATCTCTCCAGATTTCCAAGGCCATTGGAAAATAATTGAGAAATGTCTTTTGATGACATAAGCCAGCTCTTTGAGTACTCTGGGGTGAATCCCATTGAGCCCCATAGACATATGCATTCAGCTGGAGCTGCAAATCCCTCATAAATTCAGACTTGTCTGGTAGTTTATCATTCCTGCCGTCATGGTCCTCCAACTCCAGGGGACCCAAGGTCTATCATCAGTGTTGAAGACAGAGGTGAAGAAGACATTAGATGTCTGCTTTGTCTACATCCCTTTTGTGAGGTTACCATCCTCATCAAGTAACGGACCAATGTTCTCTGGTCCTCCTTTTGCTGTTAAAATATATTTTAAAAATTCATGTTATTTTCCCCCATGATACCGGCCAGCTTCAATTCTAATTTTCTCTCTACAATGGTGAACAGCATCACTGTAGTCCTCTCATGTAGCTTGACCTCACTTCAAGTGGCCATACACTTTCTTTTTTGCCTAATCTCTAGAAAAAGATCCCTGCTTATCCAAGAGGGCCTTCTGCCTCACTTGCTTGACATTTTGAAATTGCCTGCTTTTGTGTTGTTAAGATGTGGTACTTAAAAAGTGATCAGTACTGATGGACCCTGTCGCCATCAAAAGCAGTTTCTCAGAGGACCTTACTATTTCCCTGAGCAGCCTGAAGTCTGCTCTTCCCATATCCAGAGTTGGACTTTTGGTGGCAGTTTTCCTTCTATAGTGAAGGTTTTGGCCTTCATCTTAATCTATTATCTGTCCAAAGACTTTTTTAGTTTATTTTCTTTTCTTATTTTCTTCTCTCTGATGACGTTGTTATATCAGCAGAGATCAAATGATTACCACCTCATGTGGCATAGCTCAGAATCTCATAGTCTGTTTACTTCTCACTTAAACTTTAAGGCACAGAAATGTGTTCAATGTTTCCTTCTTTACTCAGAGAAAATGCCACTGAAACATGAGAACTACTGGTGTAAATTTAATCTGAAAAGTGCCAGGCTGAGTTGTCAGAAATCTCAGATGGGCAAACCAACCCAACAAGATGAGCCACTGTTATAGCCAAATGCTCAGGACTCAGGTTATGGATTTGCTACAAAATCAGGTGTTTGTGAACACATCAATGTTGAATTAATCTTACCTATATTTACACATGTAGAATATGGCCATGCATATCTAAGCTAGTTAAATAATTATCTTTATAACTTTGTAATTGAAAGAGGGGCACTTCTCGTTCTGATGAGGTTCATCTCCTCCTGATGTAAATGTCTAAAATAGGTAGATGAAAAAGTGCCTAATTGTCTCCTTTAGCTATGGTTGGGATGTTCAGCGTATGCATGGATAGATATCCACTGTGGAGATCTTGGATAAAATTTGTTTCTATAATATGATACATAGTTTTAGGTCTTTACATATTGAAGTCTATATATGAATTAATGTCTAGGATAAAATGATTCCATGTCAGTAAATTGAAAAGTTAAGGAATATAATTAATAAACCATAGAAAATAAAGTACTATACATCTAATTTCAGTTATCATCAGATATACCTATGTGGTGGATTGAGCTTGGCTGGCCACCAGGTGTCCACCACATTGCTCTCTTACTCATCCTCCTCACAGCAGAAGAAAATATGATTACACAACTCATAGGTTGAGGGAGTTGACTCACCGATTAGCATCACGGGCAAAACAGAATCAGCTTGAGAAAGTTTAATTTAATTTATTGCCAATTAAAAACATTGTAGAGCAATAAGAACAAAAAGCAAGCTGAAAACACCTTTCTCCCGCCCCTCATCTTTGACCTCCTCATCCTGAATGGTTCAGGGGTATGAGGAACGGGAGCTGCGGTCAGTTCATAACACTTTGTCTCTGCCGATCCTTCCTCCTCATACTCTTCTCTTGCTCCAGCATCCTTCCCACAGTATTTGGTCCTTCTCAAACTGATCCAGTGTGGGCTTCCCACAGACAGCAGTTCTTGAAGAACTGCTCCAACATGGTTCCATACCATGAGGTTCATACTTCAGGAACTGACTGCTCCAGCATGGGTCCCCCATGGGCTCCTGACAGAAAACCTGCTCCAGTGTGGGCGTCTCTTCATGGGCTGCAATATCCACCTGCTGTGGTGTGGAGTCCTCCACGTGCTGTGCTTAGGGATATGGTTTAGTGGGTGATATTGGTAGTAGGGTGATGGTTGGACCAGATGATCTCGAAGGTTTTTTCCAACCTTAATGATTCTTTGATTCTATCATTCTGTCTTTGCTGATGTGGGCCTCCATGGGCTCAGGAAGGACAATCTACTTTACCATGGTCCTCTCCAGGAGCTATCTGAGAATCTCTGCTCTGGTGCCTGTAGCACCTCCTCCCCTTCCTTCTTCTCTGACTTTGGTGCCTGCAGAGTTGCTTCTCTTACTTCTCTCTAAGCTGCTGCTGCAGTGTCTTTTACTCTGTCTGAAATGTGTTATCATAAAAACTAGCAACATTCATTGGCTCAGCTCTGGACGGAAGCTGCTAACTTTCTGAGCCAGTTGTAACTGGCTTTTATCTAACATGGGGAGGCTTCTGAACTCTTCTCACAGAAGCCACCCCTGCAGCCCCTCCCTCTTGCCCCACCCCTCAAATAAATAAATAAATAAATAATAAATAAAAAGTCTCGCTACCACATAAACCCACTGCGACATGTATTGTTGATGTCTGAGTTGTTACTGTGTATCTGACATATCTGTCACACTGGAAACATATTCCTTTGGACTGGCAGCTGGAAGCCAGATTTAATATGTTAGACATTTCAGATGAAGAGATATCATTAGACAGCAGTTGTCACAGCAGTTTCCAGGCTGATTCATTGGACAATTTCATCAAGGATCTTCAGGAATCTTCTTCTGGGAACTTTGTGGGACCTGTTGCTCCTGGCAATGGTTAGCTTCTAGAATCTTCTGTAGGCTTGCTTCTGCTAGCTCTCACAGCCATCCTCTGTTGGCAATTTCCTGATAAGGGGATACTGACTTCAATTATCTACAATAGATTGTCGAACAGAAAGTATTGAACACCTGTTCAACTAGTGTTTGGGAAGGATTAATATTAACAATAAGCAGGAGCTCAGCCCTCACTCTGTAAAAAACAGATGCACCTAACACACTGCAGGTGTCTTATTAGGGGTGTAAAGAGATTTATAATCTCTGCAGTGATGAACTCCAGTGCATAGTCTCCTATAACAATTATTCCTGGCCTGTTAGAGGCCTAGATTCAGACAAATGTCTAGGGAGGTGCTGCTACTGTCTGGGTTTTTGGGCTGCAGAGATTGTCTTGCTTCTCCCTGGGGCTGGGAATTGTGGCAGCCTCACTTGTAGGAAGTACAATCTGGCTGAGACACTAAATCCTGGGCCAAAAAAAACGCAGAAGGAAGAAAGTAGACTGCATAACATCGGGGAGGATGAAGAGTAAAGCTTCAGAGTAGATGAAGCCTTCTTTAGACACCCCAGAGAAACATTTCAGTCAACAGGCCTAGTAAATATGGAAGACTTCAACCATCTTGATATGTGTTGAAAGGGCAACATGGCTAGGCAGGACAGACTGGTTATACACATGAAAGCTGAGGAAAGGCTTGTCTGCAGAGACTAAGATAATAAAGTTTAAGATCATGAGATAAACGAGCCAGATAATGAGCTCTAAATAGTCAGGGATCTGCTTAGCAGTATTCCATGGGAGACTGTCCTGGAGGTCAAAGGGCCTGCAAAACTTTGTTATTTGTCAAGGACATCATTCTCAAAACAGAAAAGCAGTCTCTCTTCCAGTGGACAGAAAATCAAATGAGCATGGCAGAAAAAGAAACTGGATGAACAGAGACCCCATAACTGAGTTCAAACACAGAAAGGAAATATACAAAATATGGAAATGATACACTGTTCAAAGGTGTAGAGTTAGAGTTAGGAAAGCCAATGCTCAGCTGGAGCTGTAATCAGCAATGAATGTGAAGGCCAACAACAATAAAAAAAAAGGTTTCTCTAAATACATTGGCAGAAAAACAAAGTCTAAGGAAAATGTGGATCCACTGGTTATGGGGCATGGAACTTTGTGTCCAAGGTTATGGTAAGGGATGAGATGCTTAATGCTTTGTTGTTGTTTTTGCCTTGGTTTTCACAGATAATGTCTGCCATCTGGCCTTCCAGCTTCCAAAGACTGCTAGAAGAGTCTGTGGGAATGTAGCATTGCTTGTGTAAGAACAAGATACCATCAGACAGCATTTACAACAGCTGAAAATATGGACATCCTTGGGACCAGAGGGGATGCACCCAAAGCTGTTGAGTGAGCTGGCCAATGTCATTGGGACTGTTTTTCAGAGGTGATGATCTCTGAAAGACCAGAGTCATTAGGGGATGTTTGTGCTGATTCAAAAAAGGTAAACAAACATCCTAGTCCCATACCTACAGGCAGATAGCCTTACTTCAGTTCTTGGAAAGAGGATAGAGCAAACCCTCCTAAAAGCCATTTTCAGACACCTGAGGATGTCTGGGAAGAGTCAGCATGTATTTACCAAGCAGAAATTGTGCTTTAGTTACCTATTACCTTCTATGGTGAGATTTCTGGTGGCATGGATAAGGCTGGCTGGACAATCATTAGTGATGGGCAATAATCAGTATATATGAAATCCAACTGGTGACAAGTTAACAGTGGTTTCCCTCAGGGACTGATATTGGATGCAGTACTGTCTAAAGTCTTTATTAATGATTTGTAGGATGGGATGAGTGTACTCATCCCTCCTCCAAGGAGGTGCTGCCAAATTTAGGGGAGCAGCTCATACAGGGGAAGCAAAGCTGTAACTCAGAGGAACCTGGAAAAGTTGGAAAAACGGACTGACAAAAACATTATGAAATATAATAAAGGAAAATGTAAAGTCACACAGTTATTTGTAATAAAATAATTGTATGCAATTGTACAGAAACTGGATGTTACTTCTTCACTGAGAACAACTGCAACATTTGGCAAATGCAATATCTTTTTAAAAGACTGATGAAGTTGTAAAGAAGCTGTTAAGAAATATAAAATAGAAATGCAATGGAAATACTTATGGTTCAATATATAAATGAGTAATTCATAAATTACTAATTACAATCAAAATACAAAAGGATAATATAGGAAATTATCCTTTAAAATATTCTGTTTATTAAACATTTCAGGTAAAATTGAGAGGTATTTAATTAGTTCAATTAAAAGAAGAAAACTGTTTTTATTTTTTATTGATTCTAAGCAGTAAGAAGACATCCTAAATTATCTCATTTATAAAGACGTTAACCTGGCTGTCCAATTAGTCATAAAACAAATATCTAAATAGAAAAGCAGCAGCATGAGTTGGGCTAGGAATAATGGTATTTAGCAGTGCATTTGATATATGGTTACCAATGCCATTTTAATCTTTCCCTTGAGTTTCAACACTGATTAAAAAAAGGAGGCAGGATGCAGGGTTTCATTATTGATTATATTGTCTCCAACTTTGCACACATTTTTTTCCTCAGTTTATAACAACAATAATTACTTCATTAAAAGAATTTACTAAGGATTAATGTAATGGAATGACTAGGCTTAATAAGCCTTTTCAAATAACATCTTGGGTTTTGGTTGTCAACTCATATTTAAGAAATGCTTTTAACATATATATATATATTTTTTCTTAATAGGTATTATTATTATTCTATAAATGCATATGAGAATCCTGTACTATATTTACAAATTATTATTAATTATTTCAGGGAAGAATAAATCTTAAACTTCAGATTCATGTTAGTTACCTTTAACAGATAGAGTCTCTTGACCTTTGTCTGTATAAAATTTGTGATCACAGCAAAATTTACAAAAATGTAAATGAATATGAATGAATATGTTCTATTATGAATAACAAATAGATTTTTTAATTTCACTCGTATCAATGATTAAAATAGTATAACATTTTACAATAAATACATTTATATTAGGAAAGAATAAAGCACATAAATGCTTATCTTATTTCTTTCCAGGATAGGTAACAAAAACAAAAACAAACAAACAAACAAACAAAAAAAAAAGCTGCAATATTTACTTTTCCCAAACAAGTTATGACTGGATGTAGCAATTTCTTTCGAAATAAAAAATAAATACTGATTTATATTGCAGCTAAATGGCCTCAAGAGTCTGAGGATTAGCTGCAAACAATGAATTAATAGGAAATTGCCAAAATAATTTTCTTCTTGGAAGGAGGTACAGACTGTTCTCTTCTTGTTTGTTAACTAGTCACATGCATCGCTGAAAGGCTGAGTTGTAAACTGAACTGTTGGAGAGTACCATGGTTCCCATTCAGCTCACATGCCACGCTCTCTTTTTCATGGAAACAGGGCAGGGACGATATCATCCTGTGCCATGATCCCTCTCAATATATAATCATGAATCAGTAAATCATGAGACTAATACAGACAAGCATAACCTTATCCTTCCAGCAAGCAAATGGAACTGAGCACAAGGAAAGAAACTGGAAACGAGAGGGAGAGAGACACACAAAAATTAAATGAATATGATTTAAGTAAATAAAAAAAAAATCATTTGAAAAGAGAAAGGCTCATAAAAGCAGGCTACCATTGTTTAAAATCTTTGAAATAAACTTGCTCAGTTATACAAGTCTACTAGGTCTGCTTGCTTTTTAAATTAATAGCCATCTTTGAACTGGGGTATTGACCAAATAGTAGTGTTTAGTAACTTACAAATCCCTATATGCAAAGTCGTGTCAGATCTCATCCTCAGCATAGTCAGTCAGTTGTAAAAGTGGTTAAATTAATTGATAAAAGCTGTTGTACAACATCATGCATCCTACCTAAGAAGTTCATTATTGTGTCTGCTTTTGTCATTTACTTCTCTCATGTCACATGCAAATATTTTTTTTAAAAGCAGGTGGAACAGTAAAAAGCAGGAGATAAATATTGGTATATGTATGAGAAAAGGCACAAAAAAGTCAATAGTAACTTTTAGTTCTTCACTGAAACAACACTCACCTCCATGGTCTCCTGTTCTTTTGTTTGTTTGTTTGTTTTCTTTTTGTTTTCCAGAGGTCCCCCTGCTCCTATATCAGCCACAGCAAGAGGATCCCATGACTCCGTCATGTTGCTTCACACATGGAAAATATGCAAGTTGAGCTCCCCACAAGATGGATATTTTCTCTCTCTCTGTTTGTTTTATGGGATTTCCTCTTAATATTGCCTTTGGCACATGACTTTCAGGAACTAGAGCTAAGAAAGATAATGGGGAGTTGGATGAAGGAGAACTAATTCTTCATTGTTCCCACCAGGAAAACCTTCACCTGGGTGCTTAGTCCATTTTCATTAATGTTAACTTATAGAGTCATGTTGTCTTTGAGGTCTCGTAATTTACATTATATTTTAAGAGTTTTTATTACTGGAAGAAATAGAGAAGTATATAGCTATATTTTCTTTATTTACTAATTAAGTATAGTCCTGGTAAGCAGTTGAAAGCTCAAGCATTAACACAAGTGCTAACATAAAAAAATATTTTGCACGGATACAAGTTTTGCAAGAGGTAAAAGCAGATAAAATTATGAATATGGATTCTGGTATGGGAAATTCCCTAAGATATAAAACACAGAGTAGAAGTGGAATTCATTTTGCTAAACGTATACATTGGGAGTGTGAATGCTTGCTTGTACCTGAGCTAATCATTTTAGGCTCACTAGTAGTCAAAGGAGAAACAGGCACTTCTAGGTCACAATTCCTCTTATGCTAAAATAGGTATCTGAAGTAGGTCAGATGAGTTGCGCCCTGAGAATGGCTATTTTCTACCAACTATAAAGGGAGTTCTGGTTGATTAATTCAGTTTCAATGTAGATGTTTAAGGAAGATGAGATGAATCCCATTCAGGGAATCCAGAATGACTATTAAGAGACCAAAACCAAGTAAGAATTCTTGTTTTCCAGATATGTAGAATCTAAGATATTTAGACAGTTTTAGATACCAGTTTTAGGTTCCTAAGTTATTTAGACATTTTTGAATATTTTATGTCAGTTTACACTTTATTTTCCTTTTGCTCAGGGAAATTACTATCAACTTTTTTTTTTCTTTTTTTTTTTTTTCACTGCATTTTAAGATTAAGATCTATGACTCATTTTCTCTTTAAGGAAGATTCCTCAACCTTAACAGACTTTTAGGAATAAAATCTTAACAAAGCAAAGCAATTCACCTTTTCATCTATTAAAAAGTGTTGTACTTTCCCAATAGCTTCGGAAATATAACATTAAAGACTGATCTGTAATTAGGCTCAGCAACATAACTTGATTTCAGTGGGAGTGCTATAAGCAGTTTATCAGCTGAACAGCAGAATTTCAAGTCACACCAAAATGTCTTGGCTTTCACTTCCAAATTTATGTGAAGAAATAATGGAGTCCAAATATAATTCAATTCTGTAACCATGACCCTGTTTCAATTGTGGTAAATATATACATATATTCAAGAAACTGTTGGCTCAAATGTGAAAACAAAAAGATCATGGAAGATGATTTTTATTTAAAAAGATTTTTCAGCAGATATAACACTATCTTAGCAACAGCATTACCAGCCAGACCTTTATATACTTGAAGTACACATGGGTAGTTTATAATGCCTCTAATCAATGAGTAAATCAGTAAATTTTCGAGTACCAGTGAAAAATTTCTAACCTAAAGGGTTATTTTTGGCCCTCTAATTGTTTATCATATTAAAGAAAGTATTCCATTCCATTTTACATTTAATTTCTCACTGTCAATGTGCATATTATGATCACCATAAAAAGAATAAATAAATAAATAAATAAAACCTTACTACATTTTTTTTTTCCAGGTTATTTGCTGGAGAGGAATGCAAACAGTAATTTTAGATTTAATAATAATAATAATAATAAAATTTCCAGCTATCCCAAACTGAGAATAAGCAATAAGGATTATAGAAGAAATATTAACAGGATCTAAAGCCCATTGGATTGTTAGGATATATTCCATATTTTTTTTAGAGTTTTGATCAGATCCTAAAGTAATGAAAAGTATCAAAGTACTTTGGGTTGCTCTGAGCTTGCTAACAAATAAATTCTAGGATAGGGTAGTTTGGAAAAAAAGAGAAAACAAACAAACAAACAAAACAAAACAAAACAAAACAAAACAAAAATAGTAGCCTGGAAACCTCTCCCAGAGTTTTGTCTTTATACATAATTGTAGTAACCAAGATACACTGAAGCAGCAAAAATGAGATTCATATTACTTAACTTCCATCATAACCAAAAAATCTTTCAGCTGTCCAAAAAATAACAATTTAAACAATTTAAAAAGGCTCATTCTACAAAAAGAACCTTTAGAAAGTGTAGCAAACCACTGGACTTCCCAACATATTTTAGGTAAAATCTCTCTCTGGTGGGTGACTGTAATTCTCTACTGATTATAGATAAAGATTAAAAACACCTAATTAATACAAATTGACAGCTGCTGAACAGTTTGGTGACCTTAGACTTACTGAAACTTTTGAAACCTTGAACAAACCAAACATTATCACAAATACATGTGTATTCTGGTGGTACAAACCACCAGCAAGAGATCAGCCAATGAAGAGATGCGAAAAAGCATCTCACCCTCTTCCTTTAGAGAATTCAAAGTAGAAGTAAAGAAGCAGTAAAATGATTTAAGCTGTTTACCAGTGGATTTCATGCATTTCATTCTTGAATCCTTTGACATTTTAAAAAGAAAAATGTTGCTACAGTCAGGGAATTTCTAATGTCTCACTTTGTTGTGTAGATTACTTTGGGTCTAAGTGGAATAAAGCCACAAAAAGTTCCACATGGAACTTTTATTGTAGTTTCAAATGCTTGAAAGAATGCAAGGATATGTTCTATCCCACCGAACTCATGTTCTAATAAGCTACATTATCTAGTTCATGTCTGAAGGTGTGAAATATAGACATATTTGAAATTTCAAAGCTCTGAGATACTGTTGAAGGACTGTGTAGGGTAGAGAGAGGCAAATGCAGATCGACTCATTTATCGTGTTAGAAGCTGTTCTGAATGTGAATATGAGTGGTTCTGAACCCTAGAAATTCACATGGATTTTGTCTGAAAAGCTATCTGGATGCTTCAGACCAAAATACAGTAAGCAAAAAAATTAATAATTGTACAATATCAAGTTGTGGCAAACAGCCACCGAGATGGTTAAGAAACTGCAACATAGCTGCTACGAAAACAAGCTGAGAGAGATGGAACTGTTTAGTATAGAGAAGAGAAGGTCCAATGTTATCTAATCAATGTGTGGAAGTACATGAAAAGAATATATAATGAGGATGGAGCTAGGATCTTTTCAGTTTTGTCCAGGGACCAGACAAAAAGCAATAGGCACAAACTTAAGTACAGGAGTATCTGTCTGAACATAAGGACTATTATTTTTATTTTATTTTATTTTTTTTCCCTGTGGGTGATAGAGCACTAGAACAGGCTTCCCAGAGACGTTGTGGAGTACCCCTTCTTAGAGATACTCAAACCATTTTGACATGGTCCAGGGCAGTCTGCTCTAGATCACCCTGCTTGAGTTGGACCAGATGACCTCCAGAGATCCCTTTCAACCTCAACCATTTTGTGATACTGTAATATCAGAACCTGTAATATAATGTAGCAATATATTAAAGCAATATAATGTGACTCAAACATTCTTTGTAAAGCTAGTTTATTTCTACTCCTTCACTAGCTCTGTGGTCTCTGATTCCATAAATGATTTACTAGGAACTATCTTGAGCAAGTCAGTGCTGCAGATTTTTATTTTATTTATTTATTTATTTATTTAGTAGATCAAGAACAGATCATCAAGACCACAGATTTACATCTAATTATTTTAATATGACACAACACACCCATAGAGAAAGTGACAGAATGCAACAGGATAGTGCTAGCTAAACAGCAGATTGTTACTTTTAGGTGTTATTAAAAGAACTGAGGAAGCAGTTGGCAGACTTATCAGATCATCTGTCTGTATCTCTGTTTCTCCTTCTCTCCTTCTGTTTAACAAAAGTCTCTGTAGAGTCTAGCATAGTAGTCACTAGAAACTATGCCTTTTGTCCAACAGAAATAGTTTTATATTGTCATACCTGTTTGCATTCTCTGTTTGACTTACCCTCAAGTGTCCATCCTATTTCTATACTTGACAAAATAGGTCAAAGCATAATCCCAACAGTGTATTAAAATTTGCAATCCATAGTTGTTAATACACATTCTAACTCTTTGGAAATTTCTAATCTATAAGAGTGTACAAAAATTTTGGGTCCTCATCAACCAGAAGTTTTCACATATTTTGTTGATGGGATGTAGATGGAATTCAAGGTTTCTTGCAGTCTTTTTGCAAGAGCTGCACTTTGGCTGTGCTGATGGATGACATACTTTCCATGATTTTACTTGTGCTCAGTGAACAGCACAAATTAGAGTTGATAAAGCAGCAAGGACTCTCCCATCTCAGAGACCTCTGCAGCTTAGTTTACATCCATGTTCATGAAGAAATGGAGTGTATGCAAGACAAGGCTATACGGGAAAACAGGTTCAGATACAAATTCTGTTAACACTTAGAGGCTTAAGTTTTATGGGGTTATTTTGTTCCTATTTAAACACTCCTATTGCAAAATTTTTAACACATGAAAATTTATATTCTAAATAAAGGAAGAACATCATGTTCTTGATTACGTATTTTATTTATTTATTTGTTTATTTACTGACCTTAATTTGGAGAAAGATTCCAGTTTCAGAAATTTCAGGTACCAGTTGCTAGATCCTCACTTTATAGGGTGAGTGTGTATTGATACCAGAAACTCAGGAAAGAAATAAATTAGAAAGTAGAAAAGATTTACAATAAAAAACACTACTTTTTTTTTTCCCCCAAGGAATTTCTTAGAATCATAGAATCATTAAGGTTGGAATAATTCCACAGACTTTATTAAACATGATGGGGTTGTTTTATTTTCTTTTCCTCTATTTTTTTTTCATGGTCTTCTATTGCTCCCTTATAGTTAAACTAATAATATTAATAATATCAATAAAAAGTAATATATTTGAAAGATAACAAAAATTGCTAGCACACTTAAGCAAGATTCTTGGTAGAGAGGTACTGAGGTTACGCAATTGTATGAATAAATACAAGCTACTAGCAAGTGGGGAGGGTAAGAAATATGAAAATACTTCAAAAGAGGTAGAAAATGAATCTCCATATTTTGAACAAGAGGTGAATAGAACATATACTCAAATCTTTAGACTACCCTGTTGAAAGACTATTGAAAACTTCTCTTCCTTTCTTTTAAACCTGTCTAGCTCAACTCCACAGGACATAATTTAATCCTAGTATCTATGTATGTTTTCTCCACTCCCATCCCTGTGGGCTGAAATATCACACTATGCATTCAGAAACAGAAATGTGCTTTCTTTTTTTGGACAATCACACCACATATGTTACCAACAGTGCAAAGACTGTACATCAGTTGTTGAATATTTAAGTTCTGCAAAATTTATGGAATAATGAAGACAGTATGTCCATCCAAGGGAATAATTGCTTCATGGGGAGCCTGTGCATCTCAAATTGGTTGATTCCTGGACTTTAAATTGGCCCCTGTTCCTGTTGTTTAAAGCCAGCAAACAGTAGCACTGGCAGAAAGGCTGCCTGCCAGAAAAGGGCATTTTCAAAGTCACACAGCATGAACATTTTTTTGTCAAGACCCATTACAAGAAAAAAGTAAGTGGCATTTGAATGAGATAGTCTTTTTTTTTTTTTTTTTTTTTTTTTTTTAGTACCAGCTACAGACTCTGAGAACATAGGGACACCTGTCCATTCTGTCCATTACAAGAAAGTGGAGATATATTTGGATATATAAAACAGATTTAAGGATGAAATTAATTATTTTTCTGTTCTTTTACATTTTGTTTTGAATTTTTCATGCAGAGACTATACATATATCACATTTCATTAAATTAACCTTACTCTGTGTTGCAACATAATTTACTGTGACTGGACCAAACCAGATGAAAATGTCATGTAGCATCACATATTAAAAAAAAAAAAAAAAAAAAAAGGATATAATTTAATTAACTTTTAAATCTATTTAAATTTTTTCATGAAAAGTTAAACAGGCCCTGTTATATCTGTCAATTTAGTTTGGGAGACAGACAAAATAAAGACAGTCTACAAGATTCAAATCTACACATTGAAAAAGAAAACCACTTATTTTGTATATAACACTGAATTTCTAAGTAGTTCTTAGACATTCTATAGGATATTATATTATTTCTACTTGTGCAACTAGTAGAAATATTTTCTAGGCTAATAATCAGCGCTTATTTGAGAAGGCTTGCTGACTTACAAAAAATTTTGCAAATACAAGTTCCCAGTTGAAGCTCAAGCAGCAGTATCATCTCCTATATAAAGTTCTTCACTATATTATAGAATTATAGAGTTAGGATTGCAACCTTTTTCCCAACCCTGGATGAATGTGTTATTATTCTTCTGTTAAAGTCCTTTTTTTCTCCTAGACATTGTTAGCAAGTAGAAAGATGTTTTACAAATTCCTACCAGCCATGTACTTGTCCGTCTAACATTTTAAATCACCCTGCAGCATTATCTGAGAAGAAAAATACTGAATAAAAGTGGAGAAGGAAATCAATAACTGACTCCTTACTGGCAACTAGTAATATCATATGCTGTGGTTTTTGTTTGTTTGGTTGGTTGGTTTGTTTGTTTGTTTTAAATATATTTGGGCCATTAATAATCTCAAAATTGTAGTATTGTAGTTCTTGTGATTGTCCAAAGACCAAGACATGTTTGTATTTCTGCAGGTAGTTTAACAAAAACACAGGGCTTTTGCAAAGATCTACAGGAATGAAATAGTGAGTTTAAAATCCCCAATTACTCAACCTACTGACCAGATATGATTATGGTCCTTCAGTAACTCACTTTTAGAGGCAATTTAATGGAAAGACACAACCTTGTCCTATATTTCTACAGACCCCATCTTTCTACATGGATAGTTAAAAACAGATAAGTTACCTGGTAAAGCTGTGTCATTCAAATCTAGCATGAAAGACTTAAATCTCCATGGTGATATTCTTTGGGATTCTTTGGCATTAATATGCTATTATTTTCTTACCATAAATAAAGCACCACACTAACAAAGAGGTAAAGACTTGAGCAGCAGATGTTTCGTATCCTCCTTCTTTGGTATAAGCAGAGGAATTTTTCTGTGTGCACTCATCTGTTTTCCAGATCTATTTTCCAAAGACACCATTGCAGTGGGGAATACAGTGTTTACAGTGCATGGAAAAGTTTATATATGATGAAAATGTAGGGACAAAGACAACATCCAGGGGACTTCAGAAAATCTTTTTATATCACAAAACAATTCATTGAGGGTCCGTAAGTGGGAAAATCATGAGTAGTTGGTTACACAGATAGAAGTCTTCCCAGAGTACATATCCAAATGTCTATTATTGTGTGATTAGGACTGAAAGATGTGCTCTAGCAATCTGCACTTCCTGTTCCTGATCTCCTGATTGTGAAGAAGTGTTAACCATGTAGCCCTGTAATACAGTACTGCTAATGCTAGTAACAGGCCATCAGCTTTGTACTGAGTTTGCATGGCCTCAAGACTGAGATTTATCTGCAGCTTAAGTAGTTAAGTTTATAAAGCAGTTTAAGACTGCTCTGCTTAAGATTTTCTTGGTTTCACTCTTGATTTAATGGTGGAAACACCTAAACAGGTGACCATATCTAGTTTGTTTTACTTTTGTTTACCTTTATGTGGCACTATAGTTTTATATAGATAATAGTATCAAGCAGTTTTTCTAGGTAGAATGAGATATTTATGACTTGAACACAAGATTATAGAGAAATATGTGCCTAGAAGGACAGCAGAAGCACTACTGGTGGGTTTGAAAGCATGGAGCTGTGGCAGTCTCAACTCTTTTACGTTGCCAGATCTCACCAAGTTTCTCCTAACACCTGGCAGTGGAGACCCCACAGCTATGAACAGTAATGGCCAGTTAAAAGTTAAAAATGCAGACCTAGAGATGGATAAATGTTTTTAGGGGTAACAAAGAAAATATAGTATCTGACACATATAAAGGGAGCCATACGTAGTAAGTCTGGATGTAACCTGGAGCTCTGGACTAATTGAAAAAGATAATAAAATTTATTGGTGTGCCAAAGGCACATCAAAAATTAAGAAACAAAGCCACATATTAACCATATGTAGAAGTAAGGCAAACAGTTATTTTGATAAATGTGGCTCAAATATGGCGAATAAGGTGTTTTGTGATAGCAAACACTGGAACAGGTTAAGACCTGGGAAACAGAGATGTGCAAAGTACATTTATTCATCCTGATGGTGGCAAACTCTTGTAACTACTGACCCATGCAGAGCATAAATATTATTTTACTGTAGGCCACAGGTAGCTGCTACAGCATTTATTTAAGGTGAACCTGACAGAATTTGACATGCATAAAAAGTATGCATACACTATGTATGTAGCATGCATTGCTGTGACATTCACACAGACAGTCTGGGTTTGGCAACAGTTTGGGTTTGTGGGCTTCTTTTGACATTTAAAAATAAGCTAAGAATGTTTCTGAAAGGAGCTGGCATTGCTTGCCAGGTACAAATATATCTTTTCAAAAACTGTCCTCAGGTGAAAGTGCCTGTAGAATTGTGGTTGGAGGTGACATGTTCCAGTTGAGAGACTGAGGAAAAATAGCTTGAATAGTACCTGAGAAAAATATTTTTAGGTCTAACTGTGAATGCTTCAATTGTATGAATAAGACCTGTTATAAATCATCTGAAGTTCCCTTGACTCAGTTTTATCATTTTCATTTCACTTTATTTATGCTGTTTATTTATCAGGATATTATACCTTCTGCTTTGTATCTGAGGGTTCTGATGAATTTTTATGTTACTTTGGGAATTTTCTGCTTTGGGAATTAGTGTTCAAATCTACATTCATAAAATATAGTAATGGGAGATAAGCTCCCACAAAAATGTGGTTTACTCCAACCATGTAATTCTTTCCTCAAGTCGAGATGAGGCATGGATGATTTGTTTTCTATTTCTATATTATTCTTATCTCTTGTATTACAGTACTATGCACAGCCTTCTGGAAATTGACTTTTAGGAACTATTTTGTGCTTTCATAAACCTTAATACATAAAACTTTTCAGAGCTGTGTAATAAATATGCAGGATCAGGTTCTCAAGACACACTCATCATTCATTAGGCCAGCCCTGCATGAATCAGCATATTTCTGCATGCACATAAAATATCCCCATTCAAGCAATACAAACACAGTGGGTTTAAATGGCAACATTTTGGGGCAGATGAAGGGCAGTGGGGGGAGGGGAGGGTGGTATGGAGGAGGCTGCAGGTGTTGCCCTGCACACTTATCAAAGCTAGATAAAGTCCATAATTAAGTGAAAGGGTAGCAACTTTGGCAACTTTAACAACTGGAGAATTTTAGGTTATTCTCATTAGGGCATTTACATGTGTGTACACATAATCTAGTTTAAGGAAGAAATTTAGGAGAACAGTTCTCCTCCACTTTTTTTTTTTTTTTTTTAATTTATTTTCTTGAAGGTAATAGAAATATGCTCCTCATATATATGTATGTGTGCATATATATAGGTATATACATTCTTTGGTGTTCTATACAAAACAAAATATTTTATTTATTTTTGCCTATAGTGATTAGTGGGTTTATAAACTCTATTTATAACCATTTTGCTCAGTCTATGACTCTTAAAGCAATGAGACAAACTAGGGTTTCCTTTATCCTCTTCTTGAGGGTGAGAAAACCTTTCACAGAGGCATGAAGCATAGGGCAGTTGGATACTTTTAGTTATTTTCTGTATTCCATAGTTTGCCAAGATCTTCTCTTTCCCCTGGAGAAATCATCACTTATTTCCTCAAGTCCTCTGCCACTCCAATAAGCAGAACACCTTTTGATAAGAACAAGGGCTTGCAACACTTTTAACTCCGTGGTTTTTTTTTTCCTCTTCTTCTTCTCCGATGCATCATACATAACATTTCTCTAGTTCTTCTATTCATACAACTTAATGTATGTGTTTTCTTCATTTATCTTCATCTGCTGTGACTAGTTTTGGTGGGCTTACTAATATTACCTTCACTTGTTCACCTGTAACCGGTTTGATACTAACCAAAGCCATCAAATCCAGGGCAACTACTTGTCACTCTGGGATTCCTTGAGTGACCATGGTTCATGATCACAGGTAAATGATGCTTCAGGGAAG
Organism: Anser cygnoides; assembly: GCF_040182565.1. NCBI lineage: Eukaryota > Metazoa > Chordata > Aves > Anseriformes > Anatidae > Anser > Anser cygnoides. The sequence goes on from NC_089873.1 coordinate 178,529,405, forward strand.
TGTCAGACGTAATGCTAATCCCCAGAGCAAATTTTGCATTTTATCAGGAAGTATCAGTTCCCTAGTATTTGTGCTATACTTTTGCAAAGCATATGTGCAAAGTCCTCTATATTTAATTTATTTTAGTATTCTTTTTACAAAAGATATACAATTTACACATGCAATTTAATTACTGCATGAAGTAGCATACTCCTAAAATTTCTACAGGCCAGATAGAGTATTCAGGGGAGCCAGAGTGAACAGTGTGAGTTAAAAGAAAACTACATTAAAGAAAACAAACGTTTGAAATGGGTTTCTGCCAGCCCGAAAACATCCTGTAGTAGCTTTCTTTTGACTTGTGCCATTAATTCTAAATGCTGAGTGAAGTTGTGTTTAAGTTTTCCCTGTCCTCCACATTTCTTAGCTTGGACTTTACTCCCTATTCACTGGGTGAGTTATTTTGTTGTGTTCAGTACTACTTGGAGCCAAGAGAGGTCTGTTGCTTTCAGCGGCTGAAATTTAGTCAGCAGTGTGTAATTGCTGGTTCTGTAGTGAGCAGCAACAACAAAAACAACTAAGAAGCCTTTTTGAATTGCCGTGGCTATGTTCTTTGTCTACTCACCGACAAGATGATATGACTGTGCAATTGACTGGGCTTGTGAGCTATCTGCAAGACTGAGTTCATATTGAAGACATATTCATCATGTAGAAAAGAGGTGTAATCAGAGGTATGCTTCTCTCTTTGGCTATCTATATGCAATTGTGTGTGTAAATACTATTCTTTTACCCATATTTTACTCCTTCACTCTTACATTCAGGGAATGTAACATGCTTTATGTGGGAACTTGTTTACTTGGCTTTGAGTGGTATGTTCTTCAACGTTCAGCTAAGGGTTGGCATTTGACTGGTAGAAAAAATATGCAACATTTAGATTGAGGCCAGAGGTATTACTGATGTGATTTCATGCATGTGAGTCAGCAAATAATGTATTTGATAAATTAATGGTAAGTATTATAGGTAATAACTTTATACATTCCAAAAGTTTGTGCCCATTGAGTCTGCAACTGTTGTTGCAACTAGGTGAACAGAAAAACATACAAAGGCATAAACGCATATTAATTAACATATGTAAATATAACATATCTATCCGTCAGGAACCATAATTATTGACAACAACAACAACAACAACAACAACAAAAGAACATGGGAAATACCATTTGACTCTTGCACTTCACCAAAATCAGAGTAACTCTCATGATACTAGCAAATATTGTAGTACTATTAATTTTTATTTTTATTTTTTTTTTATAAGATAGCAGTGGGATTGGAGGGTTCTACATCCTGGATACCTCCTGTCGTCTGATCTCACAGGGAGGCTGGGGTTCTTGCTGGAGGTCTCCAGAGTGTGATGGCCTCATATGTTGGCACTGTGGGAGCTTGAAATTCCCTTCCCATATCTTGCTGATTTTTTGAATACAAGAGGAGATACCCCAACACCGAACCCACTAGTACAGTTAAAAAAAAAAAAAAAAAAAAAAAAGCTTTTCTCAGTTCATTCTTTTAACAGCACTAGAGCAGAAAGAAACACAGCTCTGCCAAATGGGTTTAGAAAGCCAGAGGCAACATAAAGCATAGCAGTTGATAACAAAAGTAGGGATTAATCATTTTTGGTATAGTATTTTGTATTGAGTTTCATACATTTATAATCATCATCTCTGTAGTAACAGCATCTCACCCAGTATTGATATTCTGGCAGATATTATAAATTAAGTAAGTTAACTCACTTTTCAGTGTCAACAGATAATATAAATTGTTTAAAATGTACATGTAATTGATGTAATATTTTTATTCTTTGCTGAGTTCATGGGGTTCTTTTTTATTATTTGCTTTGTGACATGATGTTTGATATCTTTCGGTTTATTTCTAGGAATACTATGTTAAAGATTTTGCTCAGCCTGAGCTACAGCAAATAACAAAGAACAGAAAGAAATGTTGTATATTACTTGTTTGTTTCAGATAAAGTAATATTTAATATGTTTGCTTGTGTTTACATAATAAATTCTACCACCCTGAGCATTTACATAGTTCTGAAAAAAAAAAAAAAAAGCTATTCCACTAAAAATTTTTCATCAAAAAATCTGATTCTACAATAAATTTTATGTTTTTTTACAAAGGCTTTAGGACCAGATTAATTTTTGAGATGTATTGCATAAATCCAAAATTGCACTGTAAAATTATTCTAAACATATAAGGAGCTATTCACAGTTTTCACTTTTTTCCTTTTTTTTTTTTTCTTTAACAGAGGAAAAAAGATTTTTTTTTCCTTGAAATTTACATGCAGATGCTATTTTGCTTTATTTTATTATGAGGCATCTAATGGTACATGTTTTTTGTATAGTACAATTACATGTTGCTTCAGGTAAAAAGATTTTATAAGGTATGTACATGCGTGGACCTACTGCCCCACCAGACTCTTGTATGTTGAAACAAGATGGCATATCTTCAGTTAAATATTGATGTGGATGGAAGCATTAAGACGAAGACCGAAGTTAATTAAATGTTTAATATAGATGCCTTTCAAAAGATTAAATAACTCAAATTCTTTTAGGAAGAGGGCAAGTTAACCTAAACTGGCATTTACATTGTTCTACTGGGTTGTACTATAGGTACTTGTATAGCCTGGTATTCAGAAATGTCTGTAAAAGACTTGTCATTTCACAGTCAAATCTTTATATGCTTTGTCTCTCCTCCATTTGATTTTTTTTCCTACTCAATTAAATTTAGAAGTATCTACCCTTAAGAATATTTCAATCAAAGGCCCTAACCTTTTCTCTTGACTCTTTTTTCCCCTGTCTTTGGAAAGACATTTGGAAGGCATTATTATTAGAGAAGCAGAAATTTCACATTTGCACATGGTTCATTAAATAGCTAACACTCTATTTTTATGTATGAAGCACTGTGTTTTTAAAATAACTTAATTGTCTAGGCCAGATAAAATTTATTCAGTATAATAGTTGTAATGTACGATTTTACAGACACATTGCAAGACATAACAATATTGCTGAAAATAAAAGTAATAGTGTTATAGATATTTAATTTTCTAACACAGGAAAATAAGAGATCCTGTTTAATTCTGCTTATCTTTAAATGCAGGGTTTTAGCAGAGGGACTAACACAGAGATAGCCAGGCCTACTATAATTTCATCTTCACTCTATTCAATGGACATTCACATATACTTTTGACCTTTTGTCTCTGACATTAGATGCACATTTAATGTAGAACAGTGCCCTTTCTTGTCAAGAGCTGCTAATTAATTTTAAAGCATGTATTAAAACTCACTTTGAAAAAAAAAATGTTCTTTGATGATATTCTCAGATCTACATGTCTAAAAATTATGCCCACCCTGTGCAATACAAGTTGAAGGCAAGCATGGATACCAATGTGATATGCATTTGACAATGTCCTCTTAAATTTTTATATATATTTTTTTTGCCTTAGTATCCAAAGGGTGCAGAGATGTATAGTCAGTCTTTGCCTGACCTAACCTATAATTCTCAGTATTCAGGAACTCATCGGTAGTGACAAGAGTTATTGATTGAATATTCATGGGGTTCCTTTTATTTTAGTACACTTTATTATTTTAATCTCCTTGTAATCTTTTCTCTTTCATATGACATTTTGCAGTGCAGGATCCTTCAGCATATGCTTTCCCTTCTTGATTTTCAAACATATGTTGGGCATCCTTGTAAAGATTATAAAACAATGGTTCCTCCTGTCCTGAGCAATTGCCAGATTGCAGATTTCCTATGAATAAAATATTACATTTTTAAGTACAGAAACAATATAAAAACAACCTCACTATTGAAGATTCATACACCAGAGAGACAGCAAGCATGCAGTTCACTCCATCAGGATTATTGCAGAAGAGTCATCTAAAATGATAAAATTTTTAGTGCCACTTACTGATTCCATCTAATTGTTATTTCAAAGCAACTGAAACCAAGAACACTTTAGATTTTAATGTACTTGCTGCATGAATACATTCATCCTAGAAAAAATAAATGCACAAACTGGATCTTTAGGGGTTCAAATCTTAACTATGTCTAATCATTCAGTTGTCAGACATGTCTGTGGTCAGTCTAGACGTTGGGCTGAACCATCAAGTATCATTTTAAAAGTATCACCAAAAAAAAAATCACCTGAAGAAGGAAGTTAATCCATCCTTTAGAATGATGCATACAGAGACCAGACCAATACAGAACTGAAAGACTTTCCCAAAGGAGGGTTATTTGGAAAGCAGAAATCACTGGGAGTGTACCTATAGTGCAAAAGGAATGTAGGAAACACCACCAAAATCTCTGAAGAAAAGTCCAGAGTTTTACAGCATAAAGGATAAAGGGAGCTGGAGATAAATTAGAATTCAGTTTACTAGCAGAGGTTTAAAACTGTGAAGGGAATCATACTGAGAAGTATGGGTTAGGTGAGGCAAAGACTGACTATACATCTCTGCACCCTTTGGATACTAAATAGTATTAGGATATGGTGAAATGGCATTAAACTATAAGAGGGGAGGTTTAGGTTAGATGTTAGGAGGGAATTCTTTACTTAGAGGGTGGTGAGGCACTGGAACAGGTTGCCCAGAGAAGTTGTGGATGCCCCATCCCTGGAGGTGTTCAAGACCAGATTAGATGAGGCCCTGGGCCACCAGATGTAGTGGGTGGCATCCCTACCCATGGCAGGAGGGTTGGCACTAGATGATCTTTAAGGTCCCTTCCAACCTGAGCTATTCTGTGATTCTATGATTCTGTGACTCTGCAATTCTATGATTCTATGATCCTTACCCCAACTTCAGATGTACCTTCCACAATCCTGATTGTCAGGACCTTGATGTAAGTGTTGTAAATTCCTGGTAGCTCCATGAGACATCACAGAAAGCAGTGCTGACATTGGCACACTTTTTAAAGGAATTTTTGTTTATAAACAACACATCAAGAGCTACTAAGCTCACTTGAAACCTCTATGAGCTCCAGGTAGAGGCCTCTCATTTTTACAGGCAACACCATGTTCTGCTCTGAAAACTGACAGAGTCAAAAGCAAATACAGAAATCATCCTGCATCCTGCTCCTGAGAACATCTTCCTGAGAAATAATTGTGGTTTTGGTTCAAAACGATTACATTTTGCTATTGTCCCTCTTTGTTAGGTACACATACATAGCAATTATCTGGCTTCCCATCTCTGTCTGTTTTACTGAAAGAGACAAGGTTTTTTGACCGGAGTGGAAATGCAAATATTATTCTTGAAAGCAATAAATGAAAACTTTGGGGATAAAAAATGAACTTTATCCACTAACATTGCAGGAGTTCCAAATATAGGATTGTGACCTTTCTAAATTACAGCTTTTACTGCATAATGTAAGGCTTTTTCAGGAAGAAAATAATTTTAATCCTATTCATCAAAAAAAAAAAAATTTGTATGTCTTCATATGATTAAAGAAAACAGCATGCATTTTACTGTTTGCTATGCACATCAAAATAAAGGTGTGGGCAGGAACATCAAAAGTAGGGGTTATCTTAAACTTTGAAAACCTCTACATTTCTATCATTATACACATATATTCCTGTACTGTCTTAAGAAGAACCTGTTTCTAACATGTTATGAGTAACTGGATTTACAGGAGCTGATTTTTATTCATTTCTAGGTTAAAAATATACATACATTCCGTGAATCAAAGTGATTTAAAAGGAAATGACACGTAGGGGGGAGAAGGTAGCTTGGATTTCTCATCAGCAGTCTAATTATGAAAGTGACCCACAGGCAACTTGAATGCTGCCCAGACAATTATTCATGGAGTCTGTTAAATAACAGTCATTACTGCCAGTAAAATCTCTTTCTTATCTTGAATCTAAACCTTGTGATTGCCACCTAAATAGGAATCAGGCGGAAGAATACAAAGTACAAAATAGTGCATTAAACTGACACTATATATCACAGTTTCAGGCTGTGCATTTTTATCTGATGTGTTTTACAGACACAGATAAACACACACAACTAAGATAGGTATAAGCAACAGGGTGATTCATTTCCTAGTTTCTCTTTTCAGTTAAAAACAAACAAACAAACAAACAAACAAAAACCTATTCCTTAACTAGTTTCTCATTATTTAGCATCTGAACTTAAACTACATTGATACTCCAGCAACATGATGTATATAAAGGAAGTTTTACTCTTACTGCCATCCACCACTCTGAGACAGACATGATCGGCTTTCAACTGTTAGAAAGCAAGTCCTCATCAGTTAGTTTTTTTGTTTGTTTGTTTGTTTTTTCACTGAATACTTTATTTTCCCAAAATAGTATATATTTGGTGGGGAAGGGAAAGGGAAGGTAGAAATCAAATTTCACAAATTTGATTTGTGAAATCATATAGAATTCTCTAAACAATTTCAACAATAAGAGATTAAGTGTTAATAAAGCCTGGACGTTTTGACCATTTGATGGAGGAAATAGGCTGAGTGAACTCTGGAGGACGTAGTCGTCTCATAAAATTATTCTCAGATTTTTACTAGTTAATTATTCCCTTCAAAGGTGAGGTATGCATTTTATTAATATTATTTATTTATTTATTTATTTATTCCACCATCAAAACACCATTAAAAACACCTTTTTTCTTCATGACATATCAGGGTCAACAAATTTTATTTTATTTTTCTTAATCAGGAAAATGCATGGTGCCTATGTGTCTCTGTTTATACTAATTGAATACAAGGGTTTTCATATAATATAAGCCCTGTTTTCTAATAAGTAATTGAATTATTATGATTTATTATTTTTTTTATTTTCACTCACGGTGGCTTCTCTAAATAACCTTTAAATTCACCTGTTTTGTCATTCTGCTGTAATATTGAAAGATGGACATTTAAACTTATGTTCTTGAAGAAGGACATTACAACATCAGTGCTTTTTAATAATTAAGGATTTTATAAGAACTGAGATCCTTGTCTGCATCATTTTGTGAATTCTGAGAATTTTCACATGAATCAAATTTTAACCTTTCTGTCTCCAAATGTGTTCAGAATCTGATTGTCTAATAATAAATTTATTCAATGGATCCATTTCTACAATGAGAAATGTAGAAGGCCATGCACATTAGAAATCCATAGTATCTTTGGAGGAAAGAGAAGAAATTGTGTGGTCTTTCCCCTTTTTTTGAGTGAAACAAACAGGATTGGTTGGTCTGAGATAGTAAGGTTATTGCGAATCAGTTAGACCAAGCCAAATTTCCTTTAAATCAACCGCAAAATCCTGTTGATGCATATTGACTGATGTGTTTAGGAAATGGAACTCAGCAATGAACGTTATTTTCTAAGGGAAAATATACAAGCTTGGGCAGTTTCTTCCAGAAGTGTAGTTAATGATGAGAGCTACCGTAATAAGTGATATGGAAAGGAGACGTAAAAACAATGATGTACTGAGGGGGTGGGGGAGGGATGGGGGTGGGGGGGATGGAGAAGGGGGGGGAATGGGAAGAGAGAGAGAGAGAGGGAGAGAGAGAGAGAGGGGAAAAGGGTTGGGGGCTAATTCAGATGAATTGAGACTTTGTAGCTTAGTTTTAAGTTTAAATAAAAAGCAATAGTGGCCATATGGTTTTGAACTTTTATCTCCTTTGCCATTCATTTCAAAGAGCTCTTTCCTGCTTAATCAAATTGCTACTAAAAAGAGAAATTACTCAATAATATTGGGTGTAGGGGAGATTTTTCTATGGTGAGGTTTGTTGTTAGTGCTGTGAGTGTGAAATTGTTCAAAACATGGCATGCACCACACATTATATTGTTGGAAATGCATGAAAAAAATAAAATCCTCTGTGTTACAGAGAAAGCCTCTGGGACCTCGGATGTCAGTTCTAGGAGAGAGATTGCCCTGCCTATAAATTCATCTCTCCTAGAATTGACATCCGAGGTCCCAGGGCCTTTTTCCATATCACTAAAGATTTTTTCATGCAATTCCATCAATGTAGTGCATTCCATTCTTCACAATAAATGTTCAGCCATTCATATTACAGGTAGCGAGACATCTTGCTGACTGTTTGAGAATGTTACAGAACTGTAAGGAAGGTAGGTACTCAAACACTGTGTTGAACTAAATTTTCATAAGCTTCCATAAACTAAAATCCACTACATAATTTCAAATGAGAAATGTCAATTGAAAAAATATATATATATTTAACCATAAATAAATAAATAAAAGTGAGGTATAATCTTCTACAAATACTTTAAGCTTAAGTTGTAACTTGTGTGTGTGTCTCAAGAGAGTAAGCTGGGAGAAATGTAAAAATCTCTCTCATGGGCCATCAGTCTCACTTTGGTGTTAGAGCACAAAGCCTTCTTCCTTGTACTGAAAAAGCTTTATGCTTTCATATAATGACAGTCACAGACCAACTGTGTTATAAATGAAATGTGCATTTTTTTGTCAGTGAGACTTGTCTTTGTTCAAATTTACCATCATAGCTACAAGTGGAAAATGCTAAGAGGACTTTAAGACAGTTTTTATTTTCATATCAATTGTAAGAGAAAACAATAATGAACTACATTTAAAAGCAGGCAGAGGTGTGCTACTTGGTGTATCATAGAGGTGTGATACTATATGCTTGGGAATATTAATTTGAGCAATACATTTTCCCAGAACAAACCTTTTATATGAACACAGCATGAGCTCCAGATGTATCATGTAAGTATAATATTTACATGGCTTTAAAGTGAATATTTTAAGTGCTTTAAAGACTTTTTTTTTTTTTTGACATGAGTTGATTTAGTTGACAAAATAAACATTAATCTAAGTGAGTTTGCAGTCACTTTTAACTGTGTATCTCCTTTTTTCCTGGGAGGTCAGGGTGGGGGGTTGGGGATTGGAAAAAAAAATGTAAAGAATAAAGGGGGAGAAAAAAAACAAGAGAGAAAAAAAAAAGAAAAAAAAAAGAAAGTAAAAGAAAAGGGAAAAAAAAAAAAAAAACAAAAGCAAGAGAGAAGGAGGAGAAAAGCCTTGACTTTGGCTGTGATGCATCTCTCGAAGCCTCTACAAATGGCCATAACGACATGAATCTGTGCTTCACTGCAAATTCCAGCTGAGGACAGGGAACTTCATGGAGACTAAAGAATCTGCTGTTATGCAGTTAGATGGGGAGCTGTGACTCCAGCTGAGAGGAGTTCTAAATGCAGCTGAGATTTTTATAATTCTTTGTACATTTCTAACTGAAGTTTTGGAAGCTTAAGTGATACAAAGAATCAATATCAATATATTCTAGGATCAGAAAGGGCTAAGGATAGACTTGCCTGACTCAGGCATTTTTGTTCTGAGATTAGTTCTTTTGGGAAAATTTTCAGACTCTTTTGTCTGCCTTTCAGAATCACAAGGCCTTTTTTCAGTCATCATCATGACTACTAGCACAATAGCTGCATCAGCCATCCCTTTTGAGAGCATGATTTGTGGCTGAACTGCAAAAATGCTTGTGTCTGTTGATAATCATTTAACATTCAGAATAAATAGTTTTTCACATTGGAAACAAAAATATTGTTTTAGATACAGATACCATTTTTTTGACAACAGATTGAACAACTTTACAGTCTGAGAAGCAGCTAAATATCTTTTGCTGTGTTTATACTAAGCATGCATAGAGATCTGTGAAATGTATCTTGTCTGTCATTGTAGATAGCAGAAGACTAAATTTGCTTACAAATTTTACTAAATTTGCTTGTCCCCATGTCCTATGAACTAAGCATCCCTTCTTTCTTACCCCTGTGTCTTACATGAACTGTAATTACACAAAAGAGATATCAGCACCAATTCTAGCAATGCAATAACCACAGCAGAAATGAAAAGGCAGAATACTTCATTGGCCCACAGCTGACTCTGACTACACCCCCAAGTATTGGGCAAGTTGCAGCTAGGGCAGCTTGGGCTGAGCAGACACAAGTACATGTGCACAATTCCACTAAAACTTTTAGTTGGAAGGCATCCAACTTTTAGTTGGATGGGGCGTTGGGCAATCTGGTCTGGTGAATGGTGTCCCTGTCCATGGCAGAAGGCTTGGAATTAGATGATGTCCCTTCCAACCCAAACAATTTTATGATTCTATGATTTTCTAATAAATTAGGATTTGCTAAAAAGCAATAGGACTGATACTGTTAAGGACTTCCTCAATAAAAAATAAGAGAAAAACGTAGCACAAAAGCATATTTGTCTCACTGGAAAAGAGTAGAAAAAAAAAATGGATGCGGCAGTTACTGAAGTGAAAGCATCCTCTCGAACTTTACTTTAACATTGCATTCACAAGCTTATTGCAAAAATTCTCAGGTTTATGCTGACCTAAGGCAGCACTGCTTATATGACACAGTGTCATGCTATTCACAGATATTGCCATAGTTCTGAAGGTAGAATAGAATTAGTACTTTGCTTAATCTGAGATCTTACACCAGGTGCACTGTCATACCTCTTCTGCTTCTGGTTCTGGGTTCTGTGTAGCATTTACAAGTTCTGCTTACACACCACTGGAAACTTTTTACATGACAATTATAAAAAAATAAAAAAATGAAAAAATACACTTGATTTGAGACACCACGTCC